>NC_056726.1:419639838-419939838 GCF_019279795.1 Protopterus annectens | reverse complement strand
TACACAATCATTTACATAAGTCACCTGGAAGAACAAGAATAAGTATTTTCTACTTATTTTCTACTTGCCACTCTGCCTGGATTTTTGTGTTTCTAAAAATGTAATTATTAACTTATGCTGTAAATTTTAAGCCAAACTTGTTTTCCTATAGTTTCTCAATTTTATTTTCTAACTTCAAAAAGGAAGGTCTTACTATTATTAGTTTTCAACTATAATATGTGAAAAAAATTAGGTTTGTATGTAAAATATACCAGTGAGGTTCTTTATAGGTTTGAAGATATCAAGTCGAAAGACAATTACTTGTGGGTGACAACTGACATCAAAGCTTCATATGCAAGTATTTTATTTTATGATATAATTATTCAAGTTCATCAAATTTAGAGAAAGGTATATAACTTATAGTTTTAGTAGAGGAAGGATCAGAAATGGGTGGAACAGAGGTGTGGTTTGGAAGTAAAGTTTAATTTTCTGTTTGAAAAGAGGCAAAGATGAGGAGTTGAGTTTAGGGATTTATCAGTTGGGAGTAGGAAATGGTGGTGTGTGGTCAGGATATGTTATATTATGAGCAATCGAGAGTTGAGGGATAAGCAAGTAGTTTTGGAATTCAAGCCATCCTAGAAGTTTTAGGTTTAGACAGTGGAGAGCAATAGGTCTATAGTTGGAGTAGTCAGTGGAGTTCCTTCCTTTAGAGGAATAATGTGAGAGACTTTCCAGATTTCTGGGGATGGATCCTTCTGGATAGTTCTGTTTATGAGTCAAGGTTAGATGATGTAGAATGATGTTGTGTTAGCAAGTAGATTATATAAGTTTAGAGAGAAGTTATAAGAAGAGCTAGGTGTTTGTTTGGGGGTAGGTTGTTTCATATCATTTTGTTAGCTAGGGATTAAATAGTTTTGGAAAAAAAAAAGTTAAATGTATTTGGTTTCAGAGGAGGAGGTGGGGTGGGGTTGGCAAGGAGGGGAGGGAGTTTGGCAGTACCTGGGGAGAGGTCATTGTTTTACAGATAACCAAAATTGTTTGGAGTTGTTAAGGTGTGTTTGCTGAAGTTTTTTCTTTTTTCTTGTCTGAGATGCTTTTTTTTGGCTTGATTTCTAAGTGGACGAAAAAGGAAATCAGGGGGGTATTCTGTGACATCTCCATTTGGTCCAGACTTTATTTGGTAACCAACTAAGAAGTCTTCTAATATTATTGGAATATTGTTACCTGGAGGTAGATATAGGCATATGATATAAAGGGCTTTTGTTTTCATGAAGGTGGGGTATTTTATTGTTTATACTTTGAATGTTCATTATGATGTATAATGATGTAGGTTTGGAAGCTTTCAATTATTTTGGGGCTCTGGCCATACAGCTAGTTATATCTGTGAATTGGTATGGTTTAGCTTAGATGACATTTTTATATGTGAAAATTAATTGCAGACACAAATGTGAGTGATAGTTTTGTACCATCATATGCCAATTTAGCCATGTGCCTGTTTGAGCTAAAATATACATATAATACAATTTGTTCACTGAAAGTCTTGTTTTATGTTATACATATAGATGACCTGTTGTTGATATGCAAAGGGAATGAAATGCAATTTTACTGTTTTTTGAGGAACTATAGGAAAACAAGTTTGGCTTAAAATTTACAGCATAAGTTAATAATTACATTTTTAGACTTGATTTTAAATGAAATGGCTGGCCACCAAATTATTACTAAATTATATTATAAAGAATCAAATGGCAATACAATCTTATGGAATAGTCACCATCCAGAATTTTTACTGATTTCTTTACCATATGGTGAGTTTTTAAGAGTTAGAATAAATTTTCTGTGAAGAAAATAATATCAAACACATACAAATTAACAGCAGAGATCAAATTCGAAGACAATATACTTATTTCTAACTATTGACTTAAAAGTAACTCATCAATAACTGAACAATTAAATCCAGCTTTAACATTAACACATAAAGCATTGCCTTTGAAAAAGTTGTTAACTTACACACAACTCTTGAACAACAACAATGCATATCTTACCCCCCTCAGTATTACACAACTTTAATTCTTCTAATTCACCAAACTGTCCATATTGTAGGTCACAGGAAGCAGATCTAACTCATATGTTTTGGAGCTGCAAATGCGGATTTAAATTATGGAACTCATTAAAAATCCAACTACAAAAACAAGGCTAGGAAAAAGCAACTCTTACAGGGGAATACACACTACTTCACACCCCCCAGGAATATCCCATAATTAAGCGACCACACATATCACATTATTCCTACTAATGAAACTATACATAGCATCCAAATGGGGGGACAGAATGAATATCAATTGGACCGAATTCAAAAAGATGGCAATTAAACACAAGCTAGCTCATAAATGGGTAATTGATGCAAAAAATAACAGCGTTAAGAAACTAAAAATATGGGAACCAATATTTAACATTCTGCTAGCTTAATCCACCCACATTATCATAAAGACACAGGCTTTTATGTGCAAAGTTATACCTTTAACATATATGTGTGTGTGTATAGATATATATATATATATATATATATATATATATATATACATATATATACATATATATATATATATATATATACATATATATATATATATATATACATATACATATATATATATATATATATATATATATATATACATATATATATATACATACATACAGATATGTAATGACAAGATTTCTCCATAACAGGATAAGTTCAATAAATAGATGTAACAAAATAATTGATGGCACTTTTGTACAGTTGTAAATATTGATGGTTCACACTGATGTATAAATACTGTTCACCTTTAATTCTGTACCCAGTGTATTAATACATTGTTGATGCTGTTTGGATTTTGTTTGAAAAATTCAAAATAAGAAGTTTTTTGGGAAAAAAAAACGTTAGAATAAATTTTAATTGAAGAGAGAACCATTTGGATAAATCTAAATATTTGATTGACTGATTTATCAGAAAATGTGGTAGGAATATATCTAAAATGCATACCAGGAGACTAATAGAAAACAGCTGAGTAGAACCCTTTAGAGTAAGCATAAAAATAATACAAATGTTGGTGGTCAGAAAAATGACAGTTCAGATACTACTCATCAGACAACTCAATACAACACATGTACAGACAACATAACGGAGTCAACGAAAGAATGTTGTCTCTGGTTTTACAAAATTAAGATTTTAAACTGGTAAATCCACACAGAAGTAGCATTTCATACAAGACTGGTGCCAGTATACAAGATATACTAGTATACAGTCAATTTTATACAATAAAACAAAATATTTTGAGAGTCAAATTGCAAGATAATGTTAGTTCTAGACACTGATGTATTTAGCGTGGGTGTACTTTGATGGAATGCAACCAAGAAAGGATTGTAAATTAACAGAGCAAAATTATGTAATATCAACTACTGTGAAAGTATGAATGTTGTATCTGTGATACAATGTACTCGGAGTAAAATATACTTTGGAGAAACTAAAAGAAAGTTCGCAACAAGACTGAAAGAACATTGTACAACTAAAAAGAACATTAACTTCTAAAGTCTATTGACTGAATATATTTAGAGTACAGAAAATATTAGGGCAGGTATTGGTTATCATTCTAACAACATCCACGGGATTGATAATAATGCTAAAATATTTCAAGATATAAAGAAACTTGTTTTGTACTGCAGTAGAACAGTTTGACTCCATTTAGACTTAACCAAGAGTTTAATCATCCGTTAAATATGTATCATTTGATTTCATTATTCATGCTCCTTTTTTTAATTGGATGTTGTTTCTTATGTGGGTGGAGACCCGCTAGTTAAACTTTACATGGTTGTCACTAACAGGTAGATGCATTTCATTATGTACGTTAGTAGGATGTGAAAACACTTGAGCAACAAAGACAGGTCACTTAAGTTTGCGTGATGCATTGGAGAACAGTTAAACTTAATTTGGTATTTCAGCAGTAGATGTGTGAACTAATCCAATGTTTTGGCAGGAGATGGCTAGCTTTATCTAGCACTTCAGAGGGTCTACATTAGTTCACTGAAAGTTATTTTCAGCAAACACCTTTCCATCGACCCCTATTCAGTGAAAATCACTTCAGCGATTCGCTGAATTTACCAAGGGTAAGGAAGTAGTTGGCCAACCACACAACATTGTCCTTTTCTCCACTGTAGTGTAATCTCACAGTTGGTATAAATAGTTAGGAGGGGTGTGTGGAGGGGGCAAAGCCCCCCACTTGGGTGGGTTTGATTTAGGTGGTTTTGGGTTCCATAGTGTTGCAGGGCACTTGTTTTCTTGCCCTTAGTAAATTCAGCTAATCGCAGAAGTGATTTTCACTGAATAGGGGTCGACGGAAAGGTGTTCGCTGTGAATAACTTTTGTCAAACTAATATAGATCCCTTCAGAGAACCACGGCTTGATCTGCACCAGAGACTTCAGTAGGAGAGCTTTACTTCATATTGCCCATTCAACCAAAGAAAGGTGCTTTTAATTTACCAGGAGCTTTAGTAACAGATGATTAAAAGTTTAGCCAGTGCAAGAGATGGCTGAATATATGATTTTTGTTTAATGATAAATGTAAAACTAATTTTTTATGACAGAAGGTTTAGCTTTACTTTGTTATTTTGTGTCAGACAGCTGAATTTATAGGTTAATAACCATATTAAGATTATTTTGTATTATTCTTAAGTGCCACATTAAATTTGTCTAATACTTTAGTGGCAGTTGGTCAAGAGTTAATGATACTTCAACAAGGTGGCTTCTCTGTGACCAATATTTTCGTAAATATTTAAATCTTTACATACAGGTTTTTATCTACTACTTCCAAGATTGAGGTTAGGAAAGCATTGCATATATATATATATATATATATATATATATATATATATATATATATATATATATATTGCTTTTAAACTGGTGTAAGTAATTGCAATACTATATTGATCAGAGGAAGCTTCTGAGTTGGGAGCAAAAGTGTTGTTTCTGGAATGTTACATAACTAAGGAGTTTTTTTTTCAGTTTGTGCATTATTGACTTTGAACATGTACTTTACCACTGGGTGCATTAATATGTTGCCTTAGACCAGATTTTGTTCTTCCCTAAACCTAGGGAATCACTTTACAAGGACAACCATCCCAGCTTATTGTTACTGGGATAAATTTTGACACCAACAAAACCTCAAAGATCTGATTCCACCTTTACTGCCAGGAAGGGATGGATTTACGAGGACAAACCTGGAGATGGAAATGAAGCTGTAAATGGTATTCAATGAGGACACATCACTTTTGCTTCGATAGCCCACTCAATTGAATACATTTCTGACCAAATGAATTGCAGTGTATGCCACTCAAGTAATCCTTGCAAACTCTTTATATTAAATACAGAATTATGCAAGGATTGTTTACTGTCCTGAAGAGAAAATGGCTTACTAACAATCAAGGGGCTCTGCCACACTTTGTCTCCATCCCCAAGCTAATTCCACCAGGATCATGTAAGGACATGCTCAATGACTTTTGTAACACAAACATATGTAAATGTACTTAGACCCCACCCCCCACACATATTTTTTTTTTCTGCGTACATGTTTAGCATGAAATGTGACAAAAATATTCCTCATGTTACAGCTGATAAAGTCTTTTGAAAGAAGTGACACATGCTCATCCAGTTGTTAAACCTCTGTACCTGTATTTGTAGGAAAAGGTTTTAACTTTTGTAACAAAACTTTTTAAACATATTTGGTGATTCTGTACCTGTTTTTCTGTGTGTCTAGCAATAAGGAAGGTAACTGTTTTCCCTTTTAACTATTTTTTGGGCATAGTTATTAATACACTGTTTTATCTTCTACATGTATCAAACTTCTTCTTTCGCCTTTTCTCAGTTAGGGGTCGCCACAATGGATCACCTGTCCGTTCATGATTGGCAGTGGAGTTTTACTGTGTCGAGTTGCCAGCCGGGCGCCCAACCTTCCACAGAAGGCACACAGACACACGCATGCCTAGGGCCAATTTAGTGTGTTCAATCCACCTACAGCATGTCTTTTGGGATGTAGTTGGAAACCGGAGCACTCGGAGGAAACCCATGCGACCACAGGGAAGACATGCAAACTCCGCACAGAAGGCACCCCAGCCGATAATCGAACCGGAGAACCTCTTGCTGTGAGGTGGCAACGCTAACCGCTGCACCACTGCGACCGCCCTTCTACATGTATCAAACTAAACACCTAAAATAAAACACTTAACACATATGTAACACCACTTATAGGTTCATAGGTGTGTACTAGGCTAATGGCCCTGAATCCTTTACAAGCCTAGCCCATAGAAGTGCCCTGGCATCGTGCTGCCCGACTTTAGTCCCCAGTGCCTCTATCAAGTAGAGCCACTGGAGTGATCCCCAGGGTGAACTTTCTATTACCCATCCACTCATCAAGATTTCTCTTGAACAGGGTCAGTGAGATGCTCTGCTTGACATGTAAGGGAAGTCTATTCCAGAGCATGGTCAGTCTCTGGGTGAGGAACCTGTCCCCCCAGCATCTTCTGTTGATTGTAGTAATGAGGCTGAGATCTCTGGAGGATGTTGTGCAGAGAGATGATTGGGATTTCTTTAGATGTAGCATTTCTAACAGAGCTGGGTCAGACATGGCTTTGTAAATCAAGAAGAGATCACCTTTAAGTAGGCGATATGAGACAGAGAATACCTGGAGTCTTTTCAGTCTGTCCGTATAGGACATGTGTTTAATGCCTACGATCCTCTTCATGAGGTACTACTTCTGCGGCATCTCCAGCTGTTGCGTGTGTCTAGTGAGGTACATGCCAAATGGGGCATTACACTCGATGATTGGTCTAATGAGGGAAGAGTAGAGAGAGACGATGACCTCTTTCTTCCTGGATGCAAAACCCTTGGTAATGAGAAATGCCACACAGGACTTTCTGACCACAGTGGCAATGTGGTGGTCAAAGGAGAGGTTGCTGTCAACCTGTGTCCCCAGATCTCTTATAACACCTTCAGTGGACTCCCATCGATGTGGCAATTAGTGGGAACTGAATTTTTACCAAAGGGGATGATGCACTTTTTAGCATTAAGCTTAAGACTATGGTTTCGACACCAGTCACTGGTCGCAGTGAGGCCTTTCTGTAGGATGTCTGCATTACTTGGGGAGTTAATAATGGCTCCCAGCTTACAGTCGTCTGCAAACTTGGTCAGCCAGAGTCCTTTGTGTTGACCTGAACATCTGAGAAGTAGATGCCACAAAGGAGAGGTCCCAGGACCGATCCGTATGGGACTACTCGTGACTGGCTGGCAGTCTGACTTGGAGTCCGCTACTTTCACACTGTGTGCTCAGTGAGCCAATATGCAACTCACCTAGTGATATAGGGGTTGTTGCCTAGTTTGGTGAGTTTATCAATAATTCCCGAGTGAGGAATGGTATCAAAGGCCTTGGCTAGATCAAGGTAGGCTGTATGCACTGCATTACCTTCATCCACAGCCCTGGTGACTGACTCAAAGACGTCAACCAGGTTGAGCAGGTATGATCTCCCTTTCGCAAAGCCAAACTGCGTGGGGTGTAGAGTTTGGAATTGTCCTATATCTTTGTTAATCAGGTCCATGATGATGCGCTCCATAGCTTTACATATCAGAGTTATTAGGGTAATGGGGAGATAATTCCCAGGGTCTGTAGTCGCTCTCCCTTTATGGAGAGAGAGAAGACTGTAGCAGTGCGCCATTCGGTAGGGACAAAGCCCGAGTTGAGGGTGTAACTGAACAGGAGACACAGATGTAGTGCCAGTTCACTTTGTAGTTCATGTAGAACACCACCAGGGATATTATCAGGTCTCATGAAAGCTGTATTCTTGGCCTTGGACAATGCAGCTGCAGTAATGCTGGGTGCCTGGCATTCTTCTGGTATTGTGATTGGTCCTTTGGAGGGGGGGAGAGGGGTAAAGTTGGCAATGAATCTGTCAGCCAGTATGTTGGCAATATCTGTTGACTCACTATAAAAGGTACCATTGTGCAGTAACTCAGAGCAAATCTGGGTATTGCCATGGAGGTTCTTGATATAACTATAGAATGCTTTGTGATTGTTTTTAGGGTATGCTGCAGTTCTGCCTTCATAGATGGCTTTTGAGGATTTGATGAGGGATCTCAACTTTTTGTTGAGGCTAATAAGGGAGTTTTTCCTGTCTTGGGACTTCACCTTTATTGCAACAGTCTCTTCCTTCTACTGTATAGTTTATTAATGGCAGGGGACCACCAGATTGGCTTTCTTTTTTTGGAGGAGAGTGTATTGGTTCAGCTGGGTGTGGCTAGTTCCATGCATTTATGTACATGTTCGTACAGTGCATTGGTTTATGATTCAGCAGTCATGCAGCTATTTTCTATTGGCATGGGTGCCGTGAAGTTAGCCACCTCTGGTTTTAGGAGCCCAAAGTCAGCTTTGAAGAAGTTTTTCAAGGTGGTTACCTTTGCGGGGGAGGGGGGTGGGGGGGTATGGATTTCCATGGTGATGGTCGGATCTGACTAGGGAGGGATTGACTACTGGTGTAGAGCAATGGTCGCCCGTGTCAGTAAAAACCAGGTCAAGGATGTTGCTTCCTCTAGCGGGGGTCAGAATGAGCTGGTCCAGGGCATTGGAATTGATGAATTCCAGGAAGCGGTAGGCCAGTGTTTTGGTGCTTGAGTAGTTTTCACAGTTGATGGAGGAGTAGTTGAAGTCTCCTAGTATGAGAATGTTGGGTTGGACCTTGACAGATTCCAGGGTGCTTAGGAACGTGGAGCGAGTCTAGGAACATGTTTGGGGACCTATAGCAGGCTATGATCTGGATTGCCATCTTACCCAATGTTAGTTGTACCTGAAGATTCTCAGATGCGTTATGCTGGGCTACTAGTCTGGAGGTGTGCATATCCTTTATGAATATGGAGACACCACCACCTTTGAAACTTCTGTCCATGTTTTGGGGCCGGAAGTTGTGGAATGAGTTATAGCCTGGTAGTGCAGGGGTGCTTTCTGCCGCTTTAAACCAAGTCACTGTTACAGCACAAATGTCGATGTTCTCCATTTTGAGGAGTGCTTCGAGCGAGTGCATCTTGAGAGTTAGACTTCTAGTGTTGAGCAGCATGACCCTCAGATTGCATTTATTTATAACATATTAATGTGGGATGGCATAGTCAACTTAAAAAAAATGTAATCACTATCTGGAAAATATGAAATATTTTTCTACATCTTAAGTTTCTCCCTGAAATGTTTAGGATATCCAACACCTGAGTTATACATTAGATGCTAGTAATTCACAACACTATGTAGTAGCCTTTAAACAATACTTTGCCAAGGACATGTTCAACGATACCTGGTACTCTAGTAACATCTCTTAGCAGTTCAAACAGCAGGTCCAGTGTTGGGGGCTGATGCTGGCGTGGGCAATTAGATATAGATGCTGTCAACTGTTCCAGAAGAAGAATCCATACCTGAATAAGTCCTACAATAAAGGCAAGGTAAAAAATACACAGTTAAGGAGAACAACACACTTTAACAAAGAACTATATACGTTCTCTTAAAAGAAATGTTATTTTGTACATTGACAAATATTTGAACAATGAAAACTGACATATTATAAATACTGGTGCATGTGTAAAGATTAGATTCACTTATCTAAACCAGTTTTGGGAGATAACATGAAAATAATACCCAAAATGCAGCCCATTTGACAGAGAAACAATATACTTTTAAAACATAAAAAGAAATATGACTTTGTACTCTAATGACATAAATATTTCAACAATGAAAACTGAGAACGCACAAATACTTAGTGTGCATGTGAAGAGGAGACCCAGATATCAAATGCCTTATTGTATGAACCACTCTTGGTAGAAAACATAAAAAAAATACATAAAATAATAAGCTTGCATGATTGACAGACAAACTGCAATCTTTGAACAACCCTGAATAAGCACACATACTAGACAAAGAAACAGTAAATGCAAGACAGCTTCACTTGCAATGACAATTTGGAACTCATTAAAATATATTAAATATACGGAAAATAACTAACGCACCCCGTTATATTATTTTACATTTGCATACAGGGATGAAAATTCTACTGTGCAAGGAATTGGCCAGAGATATACTTAGTGGGAGTGGACAAGCATTGTTTCCTGAAAGGTGAATCCAGTGTACCTCAATGTGATTTTCAGTACAGTATACACTAAATTTTAGAAATGTGTATGTTATCAGTTGCATAATAAGATGTCTGATACGGATACTTATGGGAAATCTCTCTATAATTACACTGTCATGAAAAAAGATAGTCAGGCTCTATGAAGTCATTCCTCTGACTGTGCATAAATGCAAGCAAGTGACCAGCAACATTTTCTTCAGAAATAGCTTTGCCCACAAGTGAAAAAATAGAAAATACCATTTGCTTTTACTAATACATTTGGTAAATTATGAGTTATTATTCTGCAGACTCCACTTAACTACCCCCACTCAAAAAAGACATGTAAGAAAATCACAAATGCCACCAGTATTTGGTCATCTCTATATCTATGCTTTGGCCACAGTTCTGGAAATGACTCTGTCGAAATACTATCTCTACTGTTACAAAGCCTTTAAAAGTTGTAGACAGCTTTGGTTCTCAGCCATGACTGGAAGCTGTGGACTGTTTCAGCTATTCAAAAGACTTATTGATGAACTAATTTTCAGAAACTTATTTTCTGCTCCACTCAGTGACCAAAGCCATCGTTTTTTATGTATTCATCTTATACACTTCTTTACATAATCTACATGCATACTTATAATTGTAATGGACAGCTGAAAATTGTTATCATCACTGATTTTTTACAATGAGGAGGTAGGGGAGGAAGATATAACACAGTTTTAGAAAAGAATAGGAATGGCAAGCATGTTTAAATGCTGCACCATATCCTGGAGTAAATGGTCATGTCAATGTAAAGTGGGTTTCAAAATGGGAGACTGGTGTTTTTAAATTACATTTCTGGATATCTTAGACATTTAAAGGCTTTCAGTGAATTTTGTTTCATGCTGATGAAGTCTTACAGCAAATAAGATGAAAGCACATAATTTGGTATTATATAACTTTTTTTTATTTTTCTTGGTCTCAGTGGTTTTGATTATTTAACTTTTAATTTTATCTATTCCGTGGTGGTGCAGCGGTGGCGTTGTTGCCTCACAGCAAGAGGTTCTCCCGTTCGATTCTCGGCTTGGGTTGGGAGTGCTTTCTGTGTGGAGTCTGCATGTCCTCCCCGCGGTCGAGTAGGCGTTCGAAAGACATGCGTTGAATGGGCGTGCCTTCGTTGAAGGTTGGGCATCGGGCTGGCAACTCGACACCATAAAAACCAACTGCCAATCATTAGCGGACTGGAGTTCCACTGTGGCAACCCCTAACTGGGAAAAGCCGCAAGACAAACAAAAACATTTTATCTCTCACTGTTTGATTATTTCCACATTTGATTTTATTTATATATCCTACCTTCCCCCACAGTCCCATTTTGTTCTCTGGTTAACATGTCTGTGCAACAACTAGATTCCACAACTGTACTTTTCAGACTATTCTATTCCAAATATAGAACTAGGTAGGCCCCCAACTTCTCACAAAGTCAAACCCACGATGCTTATTTTTAACACCTGGTGAGTAAAGGTTCCTATACTGCAATAAGAAACATGGTATCAGGAGCCATCATGTATGCAGCAGCCAGTTAGTCCTCAGCAACACTGCCCTATCCTAGAGTGCTGACCTCTCTTATGCTGCTCAGCCTGGTAAATAATGAGCAGTGGCTTGAGGATGTGACCACCCACAGCTAACAGCAGCCCACCTTCTAGTCCTCCTACACGCTCAGCCTGGCAGTCTTGTTATGAACTCTGGTCACTATTAGAGTTGAAGAGCTCTGCCCAGCATGGGTATGTACAATCTCTCTGCATGCACTGTTAAGCACCAAAGCTGCTAATCAAACTCACGTCAGCTGGACTTTATCCATCTGTGCCTCCAGTGCAGGTAATTTATTTACTTGTTATTAACACTATTCAAATGCTTAATGTCTAAGCATTGTACATGATAAAAATAAACAAAACATCATTATAACATGTACAGGCAAAATTTAAAAGCATGGATTTTAAAAGCAGCCTTCAAAATTAAATACTGTTCATCAGACAAAAGGTTGAGAGAAACTCACCTAAACAGATGATATTCAAGGGATCTCCTTTTGTTGTAAGCTTGAGTCAGAGAAGGTAGGTGATTCTAGGTGACAAAGCATACCTCTCAAGTGTACCTCATTACGAGGAACGTACCTCATTTGGGGTCTTAAAAAGTGCATGTTCCACGAAATTCCTCAAAGTTCCACATTGAAAGAATCTGTCACACATTCAGTGTTAGGAATTTGTTAAGTGAAACCATGGTAAATTGAAACTATTCATATTAATTCATTAAAGGATCTTCTGTATAAGTAAAACCAGCATATTTTAACCATCCTATGACCTTCCTAGTTGAAGTTGTTAGTACGCCATTAGTATGTGTTCCACATATTGCCCATTTGTTCCACAATATGAAGGCGAGTGTTCCTCATTTTGGCAATGGAAGGTTGAGAGCTATGTGACAAAGGCAAAGTGCATAAAAGATGAATGCTGATAGCATTTAAGCCAGGTCCTTGAAAGTACAGTTGTGTACACCTACCATAAATGTAGATGTTCGAGTGTCTTCACTGTTGCAGTCATGACTGTAGGGTTCTCCCCTGCCGGCAGGCAGCCCTCGGTCGGCCAGAATCCCAAAGTCTGGGTCCGGCGTCGGCTGTTCAACCATGCTCCTTGACGTCAGAGCGCCAGGTGTATAGCTGACAGCCAACGCCATCTTCTCCAGTTTTTCTTGCCCCAGATGTCAGGAGTCCCAAAATGAAAAAGGTCCCATAACCTTTGCAAATACACCTCAGAAGAATGGTGAAAAAAGGAAATACACAAAAGTAAAAATAAGAGGGGACAGGAGGGAGGGAAACCCAGACTGCAACAGTGAAGACACTCGAACATCTACATTTATGGTAGGTGTACACAACTGTACTACGTTCATCGTGTTTCACTGTTGCAGTCATGACTGTAGGGTAGAATCCCAAAGCTGAAAGAAAGGGAGGTGGTCATAAAGAAGAAGGGGCGGCTAAAAGGCCCTGCAAGACTGCAGAGGCAAAGCCTGCCATAGACTTAGAGTAGAGAAGTAGATTGTAGTGCTTAGAAAAGGTATGCACTGAACTCCAAGTTGCAGCTTCCAAAATGTCTTTAGTAGGAACTCCCCTGAGGAAGGCTGCAGAAGTGGCAGCAGCTCTGGTGGAATGAGTCCGTATACTCCCTGGGATTTGCTTTCCATGGTGTGAATAACAAAATCTGATTCCATGAGCAATCCATTTAGAAATGGTCTGTTTTGAAATGGCTTTACCTTGGGAACTTGAAGCATAAGAAACAAACAATTATTCTGATTTTCTGATGTCCTTGGTTCTGTTCAGGTAAAAACGTAGTTGTCTGTGTACATCCAAGGAATGCAAGATCCTTTCCCCTTTATTTTGAGGAGTGGGGAAAAAGGTTAGCAAGTGGATAGTTTGATTTAAAGCCACTTTGGAAACCACCTTAGGCATGAAGGTAGGATTAGTCCTCAAAGATACCCTGTCTTGATGAAAAATAATATAAGGTTCCACAGCCATAAGAGCTTGTAACTCTGAAACTCTCCTGGCAGAGGTTAGTGCTAACAGGATAGCTGTCTTCCAAGATGAAAACTTGATGTCAGAAGAGGCAGTAGGCTCAAAAGGAGGCAAGGTTAGTTTTTCCAAAACATAGTTGAGAACCCAAGCAGGAATGGGAGGAGATCTAGGAGGTCTTAAGTTCTTAGCTCCTCTGAGAAACTGTCTCATGAGCTGGTGGGAAAAGATGGGAGGGTCTGTATTATAATGAGCAGAAATAGCAGAGGCATGTATCTTAATGGAAGAGAAAGAGAGACCCTTATGTAAGAGATCTGTCAGGTAAAGTAAAATTAAAGTAATGTTAGGAAGAAGAGGATCAGAATCCTGAGCCTGCATCCAGGAACAAAATCTTTTCCATTTTCCTGCATAAGATTTTCTAGTGCTAGGACGTCTGGCTTCTAAAATGACATCCATAACCTGCTTGGGTAGGAAAGAAGAAATCAAAGGCCCTGGATTAACCAGGCCGCCAGGCTGAGAGTTCTGACATGAGAGTGTAGAACCTGACCCTGATGTTGGGACAGAAGGTTCGGAGACTGAGGTAAAATCCAAGGGGGCTCCAGGCATAGGCTTTTTAGAGTTGGATACCAAAACTGCCGAGGCCAATTTGGAGCCAGCAAGATTATCATCTTGGGCTTGTCCTGTTTTATCTTCAATAAAACCCGTGGAAGAAGAGGAAGAGGCGGAAAGGCATATCCTGAGAGGTTCCTCCAGCTGAATAACAGGGCATCCACTTTCCAAGCTTCTCTGTGGAAAGTCCTGGTGCAAAAATTCTGTAGTTGATGATTGAGATGGGATGCAAAGAGGTCTATGTGAGGACATCCCCAGACTGCTGTTATCATCCTGAATATTATGGTGTCCAGCATCCACTCGTGTGGATCCGAAAGGTTTCTGCTCAGACTGTCTGCCAGGAAGTTTTGTTTCCCTGGTAGAAACTGAGCTTGAAGATCCAGATTGCAAGCTAGAGCTGTGTTCCATAGATCCATGGCTAGTCTGCAAATGGGGTAGGAATGAGATCCCCCTTGCTTGTTTATGTACCACATAACTGTGGTGTTGTCCGTCTGTATTAGTAGTTGTCCTGGTTGTAAGAGATTCCTGAAGGCCAATAGAGCTTTCTGAACGGCTAACGTTTCCTTTAAGTTGATATGCAGGTGCTTCTGATCCTTTGTCCAAAGGCCCTGCAGACAATTGCCCTGAAAATGGGCTCCCCATGCATAATCCGAGGCGTCCGTGGTTAGAATCTGAGTGGCAGGAGGCAGACGGAAAGGTTTCCCTTTGTTTAGAGCACATGCCCTGGACCATCAAAGAAATTCCTTTTGAAGGCAAGGAAGGATGGAGATCAGTATGTCTAAACTGTGGCAATGCTGAGACCATACACTTTTTAGGTACCACTGTAATTTCCTCATGTGTAGTCTTGCATATGATACGAAAAGGATGCAGGAGGCCATGTAACCCAAAGCCTGCAGGAATTTCCTTGCAGATAGTTGAGTTAAAGTTGCCAAGGTTCTGAAAGTTGAAGCCAGCTGTAATTGTTTTTCGGATGTCAGAAATGCCATCTGGGTTGTGGTGTTTAGAAGTGCACCCAGACAACTTATCTGTTGTGATGGTGTCAAATTTGACTTTTTTATGTTTACAGAGAATCCCAGGAACTTGAGGAGGTTCTGTACAAATTCTAGATGCTGGAGTAAGACATCCTTGCTGTCTGCCTGAATTAGACAATCGTCCAGATAAGGGTAAATTTGAATTCCCTTGAGTCTGCAGTAAGCTACTACTGGAGCCAGGCATTTGGTGAAGATCCTGGGTGCAGTAGACAATCCAAAGGGCAGTGCAGAGAATTGAAAGTGCCTCGATCCGGCCTTGAACCTGAGGTATTTTCTGCGATCCTGCCTGATGGGAATGTGTAAATATGCCTCCTTTAAATCCAAAGTTACCATCCATGCATCTCTGGACAGCATTGGAAGTAGCTGCTGTAGAGTAAGCATCTTGAATTTTGGAATCTCTAGAAAGGTGTTCAAGACCGACAGATCCAGAATGGGTCTCCATGAGTTTGCTTCCTTGGGACTAGAAAGAGCCTTGAGTAAAAAACCTTTTCCCATCTCTGAAAGTGGAACCAGTTCTATGGCATTCATAGCCAAAAGAGCTTCCACCTGGTTTAAGGCCTCCGTCCATTGATGTTTTGGAAGGTCTGGCCATCCGCTTGGCCTTGGCAAGGTATGAAAATGGAATTTGTAACCTCTTAAAACCACATCCAAAACCCACTTGTCTTGGGTTATTTGAGTCCAATTTTGATAAAAAGAGAGAGTTTTCCTCCGAGAGGGGCTTCCAGGCAAGAAGTTCCTGTAGCCCAACAGAGGGAGTCATTGAGTTTGTTTCCTTTGAGTTTGTGACCTGTCCTCTCCTCCCCTAGGGGTGGAAGCAGTCCACTGTCTTGGTCTATAAGAAGCTTGTGTTTGAGGCCTTCCTCTGGAGCCTGTCTGAAGTGGGAAAGGACCAATTTTTTGAAGGCCAATTCCTGCTAAATCTAGGTGGCTGTACTTGTAAGAAATCTTTAACTGTTTGCATGGATTTCGCCTTATCCTCCATCTTTTTAATCACCTCTTCAGCTTTTGATCCAAACAAAACATTATGCTGAACAGGAGCATCCAATAATTTAGCCTTTACTTGTTCAGGCAAATTTTGTTCCTTTAGCAATGCATGCCTTCTAATAACTGTGCCAGAGGCCGCAGCCCAACAAGAAGCCTCCAAGGCATCAAATCCACAGTGTAAACCATGCTTCCTAACTTGTTCAGTGGCATGCAATAAGTCATGTAATTCCTTATCATCTGCACAGGCAGAAATGGAAGAAAGCTTTTGTTTTAAAACAGACAAGAGAAATTGCTGGTATTTAAGCATATGAAACTGACAGTTTAAAGCCCTAATGGACAAAGTAAGTGTACACCTTTTTGCCCCATCTTTCTAAGGATCGAGAATCCTTTTCAGTAGGAATAGGATTTTTGGCAGAAGCAGCCTTAACTCCCTTAGGACCCTGAGAAATGGTTTCAGGGTCAGCAGAAGGGTTCCTGTATAAAAACTGATGGGAATCAGGAACCCTGTAATATCTATCAGGCTTAACAGGAGCAGGAGGAAAAGAGTCAGGGGTTAAGTTAGCCTCCAAAAAGGCATCGTCCACAATATCCAAAACAGGAGGAATAGCCAGGGGTCTATGTTGGGGAAGATGAAGAAAATCCCTCAGTCTTTTCTTAGATTCCGAATACTCCTGTCCTTCCCAATGGAAATGTTCCCTCATTTCATGCAAAGTTTGCCCAAAAGAGAAATCCTCAGGGGGAGAAGCTGAAGGAATGGATTCTTCAGCATCAGAATCCTCATAAGGAGGGAAATAATATTCCTGATCAGAAGAAGAAACTGAGGAAACAGAAGCCTGATCAGAGGAATCATAATAAACATCCTGCCTTGGCCTTTTATCTGGAGGGGGATGTGAACCCCTAATCATAGTAAGTAAATCCTCCGCCATCTTGAGTAACTGTTTCTGTGACTTGGGAGCTGGTTCAGAGGAGGCCTGTGTTGTAGTCTTTGATTTAGAAGGAGTCTTTGCCTTTGTCTTTGGCTTTGCCTTTATTAGAAGCTGAGTAGGCCTGAAAACCCCTTCGGAAGCCGGTACCTGCACAGCGGCTCCGGACCCATCCGAAGGAGCATTGTCCGAAGGTCCTGCAACAGAAATATTTAAAAGCCTGGTTGGCTCCTTATGAGAGTCCGTTTTGGCCGTCGGTTCTGAAATGGCTGACGACATGGGCTGCAAAAGTGCCTCACTGACGACGGCCGAACCTGAAGCTGGCTCCGCTTGTGCACTATCATCAGATTTGGACCTCGGAGGCCTGTCTTTATCCTTGCGACGTTTGTGAACTCCGGTAGCCGAAACCATATCCGACGACATTTTGTAGTTAAAAAACCTACCGAAGTAATGAAAAGCAAAATCGTACCTTCGCTTAATTGTACGTTGATTGAATCTAGCACAAAACCGACAACTAGCTACGTCGTGGTCAGGGCCTAAGCAAGGAATACAGTAAGAATGAAAATCCTTATGAGGTATTTGCTTCCCACATGAAATGCAATTATTAACTTTTTCTGACATCGGAGTGGAGCAAGAAAAAAGTTTCCCCAACGGGGTACTTAGCTTTGAGTGGAGAAGAAAATCTTCGGACTGAAGTATATCAGAAAAAATAGTCAGGAGTCAGCCGACCGGCACTTGCGAACTGTTATCACCGCACGGCACGAAAGACTGGAGAAGATGGCGTCGGCTGTCAGCTTTATACTCCTGACGCTCTGACGTCAAGGAGCATGGTTGAACAGCCGACGCCGGACCCAGACTTTGGAATTCTGGCCGACCGAGGGCTGCCTGCCGGCAGGGGAGAACCCTACAGTCATGACTGCAACAGTGAAACACGATGAACATCAGCCAGTTAATGACTTAAAGAGACCTGACAAGGATATAGGGAACCAATGACTCTTTCAAATAAGTACATGCCAGACCATGTAGGGCTTGATAACTCAATAATAAGACTGATATGGCAGTAACAAGCAGTCAATTCAGGTCCTGTAGGATAGCAGTAATATTTAAAAACAGAAATACCCACCAAAAACACTGGTGCAGAATTCTGAGATGGAGTTAAGTTCTGGATCTGCTACAGCAAGAACTGCCTGGAGGGGCCTTCAATTAGGCAGAAAGTATGTGTGTGTGTGTGTGGGGGGGGGGGGGTTGTGCTCATGCTGGAGCACTTTATGTGCAAGTATTAACCCTGCATAACCAAGGGCACTCACAATATCCTGCTCCTGCATCTTCATGTTCCCCTGTCTTCATTAATGAAGGTTACCATCAGGAAGTGTGGCTTGGTGAGTCATACATCCACCTCCCCAAGTCATCTTCCCCAAAAGGAATTATTATACACATTCTGCCCTGCCCTGCCATCTCCTCCAGGATGGGTCTGCCCATTATCCCCTTCCAATGCTGTCAAGTGTTCAAGTAACTAATCGATCTCGGGTTCCCCAAGCTGTAGTCAGGGTTTTATCCATCTGGGACACCAGTGCTGGCTCTACTGTCTCAATCATCTTACCAAACAAAATAAAGATTAGATGCTGAGATAATTTTCCAGACAGTCCAGATTCAATAATCATTTTTTGTAAATTGGAGTAATTAGATGTTTAAAATTGATGGAAAAAATCTCACAAACAACTGGGAGAGTGACTGGTCCCAGTACATCCAGGCAAGATTTTACTACCCTAGATGAACCACTATCCAGCCTACAGCGAGCTGAATCTAATGACAAATCCATTTTAATGATCTGTTCATAACCAATATACATGAACTAAACCAAACTAAAATTTGGCATTTCGTGCAAAGCAGTACTGACATTCTCAATGACTATGCTACTGGAGAAAGAATTTCTGACTTTAGGAGCTTTATCAGCACACTTATGGGGGAAGAACAAATTATCCGACAGGTAACATGAGCTGGGCTGCACAGCCAGTCCACCACTCATAAGAACATAGCTGAACAAAAAAAATGCCTTCTTACGTACATGACTGTATGCAGTATAATTCTCATCCAGACTAAGTCTGTCTTAAAGCAGGTCACTCCTATGTCACTGTTCCATCCTTTATGCAGTCCCACTTCATGTTCTAGAGCTCATGACAAACTGTGGTGCTCATGGTGAGTAGTAAATCTTGTACATATACAAGCTGGATTCATGACTTCTAGCATACCAGTAACAGCACCATTATATGTCACCACTACAAAATCTGGGTAATACAGCAATGCTAGAACTAAGCAGTTGATTAGGGTTAGGCAAGAAGACATCAATACTGATGACATGTAAATCCATGAAACTGACAAGCTCCATATAGGATGACATTACCATTGGGAATCCCAATCCAAAATGAACCATGTAATGGTCTATCTAAAAAAAAACAGCTCCTCCACCGGATCTCCACTTTCCAGATCAAGTTGTAAGACTGACTTCAAGTAGTATATAAATTTATGGGTAGCAGAAGTTAACTACTACTGTGATGCCAAGACTATCAAAAAAACTAAGTTGTTCCAGGGTGAGTTCATAATGTTTGGTCATCAACACAGGCATTAAAGACCGTGAATAGCAGAGGGATTCATTAAAGAGAATGAGTATTCAGCTCCTGTAGAAAAATCTGAAGGTAACCAGTGGACAACAAAGAGGATATTGCCAGATCATGGGTCGTTTTCTTGCATAAATAACTGGAGGAACAGTTACAGCAAGATGAGATCCACTATAAATATTCAGTCAGGTCTCCATGGTAGAAGTCACATTGACTACATGCTACATGGAGCAAGTAGAATATAATACCCATTTTGTTCCTAAATGACCCAGCATTAACCAGCACAGCTAAAGTCAAGGCATTAGTGGAGCATATTGTGCCTAAAGGTGAGATGTAATAGCTGGGTGCCTAAGTTACTGATAATAAGCAGGGATGACCTTACTGGGGTGGTGTGCAGCAGCTGGTCATTCTCATCCCAGCCTAAATGCCAGGTCATTGCATGCAGTGTACCACCCACACATATCCTCTGCTGAATAACTTTTTTGCAATCTTCAGTCTTCTACCAATCAAGAAGATCTGAAGATCCAAAACTGGTCAAAAGGTTGGACAGTTTAAAATAAGTTTGGGGGGGGGGCTAAGGTACTGGGAGCAGATCACAACTTTAAAGTAAAAAGTAATTCTGTAACAAACTTCAAAAACAGTAACTACAACTATAACCTGCCTTTGACTTTAGAAAATTACAACAGACAAATGCATGCATGAATAAAACTAGTAAAACTTGGAAAAAGAGCAGCTGGTAAACAAGTTAACTTTCAATGCAAAATAACCTCGTTAAAATGCTTCCAAAATAAATGATTACAATAGCTGATAATGAAAATTTACAGTATGGTAAAACAGAAAAAGAAGTTATGTACTCACCATAACGTTCCATGTGAGTTGTTCATCTCACCTTCATTCTTACTGATGGGTCCGGAGCCGATCCTCGGCTCTGACTTGGCCAACTGTAAAAGCTCGAGGTCTTCAACTAGCTCTAGGCCAACTCCCTATCCCGTGATGCACCTTGTGCTTCCCTCAGATCTTGTTTGCTGCCAATAGGCTACATACCACTAGTAATGTGCTAATATTGGAAACTGCATAAGAGACAGTAACACCATGGTATAAATTAATTCTTGGTCCTCAAGAAGCCTGGAAGGGGGTTGGAGGGTAGGACCTAAGAATGAAGGCGAGATGAACAGCTCACATGCAACGTTATGGTGAGTACATAACTTCTTTATGTGAAGTTATTCTATCTTGCCATACATTCTTACTGATAGGTAGTGTCCCAAGCACCATCTTTCTCTGGTGGCTCACGGGAGAATAGTGGAACCAAAGGAAGCCCTGTGCCTGGAGGCCTTGTCAGCTTTGTAATGAGTGATGAAGGTATGAAGCCTTGACCAAGCAGCTGCTGCACAAATAGTATCTAATGGTAATTTAGCCATAAAGGCTAATGAAGTAGATACAGCTCTAGTAGAGTGGGCCTTTATTTTCTGTTGTAACGGCGTATTCACTGAACTGTAAGTGAAGGATATACAATCTGATAACCATTTTGATAAAGTGGTTTTCGCCATTGGAGTGCCTTGTTTAGACTCTGAAAAGGAAACAAAGAGCTGATCTGTTTTCCCGATATGTTTGAGCCTGTCTAAATATAATCGAAGTTGTCTGTGTACATCAAGTTTGTGCAGCATATGTTCCTCATTAGTGCATTTAGGGAAGAATACAGGCAATTCAATAGACTGGTTGAGATTTGTCTCTGAGCAAACTTTAGGTAAGAATGAAGGATTCGTCTTGAGTAAGAGTCTGTCATTATGGAAAATCAAATAAGGGGGTTTAATGGACAAGACCTGTAACTCTGAAACCCTCAGAGCAGAAGTAATAGCTATTAAAAATATGGTTTTCCATGATAGATATTTCAAGTCACAAGATGTGGTTGCTTTAAAGGGGGGCAGAATTATATGGAAAAGAACAAAATTTAGGTTCCATGGCATAACTGGAGCTTTGATGGGTGGTCTCAAATGGACAAAGGCTTTGGAGCATCTATGTGACATAATATTAGACCCCTGGTCACCTAGATGAAAGTTAGCAATCGCTGCCAGTTGAACTCTAATGGTTGCTGCCACTGCCCCTTCATTGAAAAGTTTAGTCAAAAATACAGAATGGATGAAATTGAAGCCAGGTACGGATCAATATTGTTCTGAAGCGCCCATACAGAAAACCTTTTCCATTTACTAAGATATAGCTTCCTGGTAGATAATTTATGAGAGGATGTCAAAATATATTGAGCTGCAGCTGATAGACTGTGAATACTGGCTATGTTTGGAAATGGAGCAGCCAAGCTGTCATTCTGAGGAACTGAAGAGAAGGGTGGAGAGCCCCTGATGAATGAGTCAGATCATCTGGCACTGGGTCCAGAATCCAAGGTTCTTCCAATAGATGAGGCTGGAGGAAGGGGAACCAAATATGACGAGGCCAGTAGGGGCTATTAGAATGATGGTCCTTCCCAGAGCCTTGCCTTTCTGTAAAACTTTGGGTATCAGAGAAAAAGGAGGGGAAGGCATACAGGAGACACAGGGGCCAAATGAGTACAAGTGCATCCCTTGAGGCATCCCCCTGAGGGGGGGGGGGATTAGGGCACAGTAGCTGCTGCATTTCATGTTTGTCGGAGTTGCAAAGAGATCGCAGCAAGGCTGGTCCCATCTGCGGAATATCCTTCCTGCTAATTCTTCTTTTAGGGACCACTCATGAGGCAACAGAATCGCCCTGCTCAGCTTGTCTGCTATCACACTGGATCTCCCCGGGATGTGCATTGCTATGAGAAAGCGCTGGGTAGAAGTTGCCCATTGCCATACTCTTAGGGCCTCTCGACACAGGGGGTAAGATCTGGTTCCTCCTTGTTTATGTACCAGACCACTGAAATATTGTCTGTCTGAACTGAAATAGTTCCCGGAGGGAGAGAGTCTTGAAAGGACTGCAACACTAGAAGTACCGCTCTCATCTCCAGAACACTGATATGCAGGTGAGCCTCATATCTGTTCCATGTGCCTTGGCTGTTCTTCCGTAATAATGCCCTCCCAGCCTATCAGGGAGGCATCCGTGATCACTGTGGCTATGGGAGTGGGTAGAACAAAAGGGCGACCTAGAGTTACTTGGTGAGATGTCAGCCACCACTGAAGGTCCTTCTTGCAGGAATTCGTTATAAGGATTTTGTGTGACATTGGGTGTTCTTGAAATGACCATTGCATGAACAGGAGACACTGTAGTATATATGCATCTGACCCAAAGGAATCGCAATGATGGTTGCCGCTATTGTCCCTAGCAATTTGAGTACCATTGACACAGGGGCTTTCTCTCTCAGAAGCAGGTCCAGAACCTGATTTCGTAGAACACAAACTCTTTCTGGTGGAAGGTTTAAGGTCATAGTAATGGCATTTAGCTCTGCTCCCATAAAAACGGTATGTTGTGATGGCGACAAGGCAGATTTTCCTGAATTTACAGTAATCCCCAACTGACTGCAGAGGTTCAAAGTTGTGTCCCTTGCTTGTATGAGTTGATGCCTGGTGGTGGCAGTGAGGATCCAGTTGTCTAGGTATGGAAACACCTGGAATCCCAAATGTCGTGACTACTGCCATGCATTTGGTGAAGACTCTGAGGGCTGTAGTGAGACCAAAGGGCAGAGCACGAAATTGATAATGACTGGCTCCCAGCTGAATTCTGGATGGCCCGTCCATTTTTAAGTGGTAGTACGCATCCTGGAGATCTATCAAGCACATCCAATGGTCTTTCCCTAAAAAGGGAAGAACTGACTGTAGCGTGACCATCTGGAAGCTTGTCTTTCTTGTTGACTTGTTTAGTCTGCTGAGATCCAAAATGGGCCTCCAGTTCCCTGTTTTCTTTGGAACTAAAAAGAACCTTGAGTAAGTTTCAGATCCTCTTTGGTTGGTGGGAATGGCTGAATGACTCTTTTTCCAGCAACCTTTGAATCTCTGAGGCTGCCTGTTCCTGTGACTGGGTGGAATGTCCGGGATTTTCCTTATGGGGGAGGGGGGGGGTTGGCAAAGGGAATTGAGTTTCCTCTGGATATGATGCTTTGTACTCAGCTGTCTTTTTTGTTATTTTTAGCCAGACGTCTGGGTACAAAGAGAAGCCTCCCCTGACTGCCTCCAGAGATGGACAGACGGGCCTCCTTGCAGCAGTGCTGACAAGGCTTGCCAAAGAACTGGTCTCTTGTTGCCCTGGTTCTGCGGACCCCCTCTGCCGCATGGGCAGTGTCTTCCATTGTTACCCCCTCCTCTGCCTCTAGAGGGGGGTTCACCAAAAGTGTCCTGGAAAAGCTCCTTGAGTTTTATGGAACCACATCTTTCCTCCCTTCTGACCTTTGGGGTAATGTCTGGTAGGGGTAGAAAAGCGGATTCTGATGGCAGACAAGAGTCTTTCTGTCCTGTTGACTCCTAGTATTTCCTTCATTTGGGTCCAAAAAGGTATTAGCCATCAAAAGGGGTGTTAATAAAGGATGACTTAAAGGGCTCCACAAAGGAACACAAACGCATCCAGGAATATCTCCTAAGAGCAATTCCTGTCTCTGCTGCCCTACTCGTTCCATTAGCTGCATAGGAGACCAGACTCATGGAGTTTAGAAGAGAAGTTAGGGTAGTGAGCTGGGAAGTTACCTTCTCTGAGACCCCCGCAGCTACTGAACCCTGTAGAGTATCTCCTAGTTCTTTCAGGAGATCCCTTTGCAACCTTGTAAAGTGTGTTAGATAGTTCAGTGATGGGACAGAAAAAGTCGCTGAACATAACCATGCGCTTACCATATCTGTCCATGATCCTAGAATCCTTGTTAGGAGAATGGACAGACGTAGAAGTTTCTGACAGTTCCTTCTTGGTGGCTGTCGCCACCACCATAGCATCAACAGGCACTCCTTTGGTTAAGAAGGTCTTGTCCTGGGGGGGAAGTTATAAATTTATTAGGCCTCCTAGGGACAGGCTCCATAGTATTGGGGGACTCCCACACCCTTCGGGAGATTAGCTCAGTCAACTCCTCAACGGGTGGAGACACCCAAGAGGTGGAGGGCTCAGACCCAAAAGCCTTCAGAAGCACTGACTCATCATCAGTAGGGTTAAGGGATTTCCAGCCACCCCTCTGCTTAAGAATTTCCAGGAAATCTGCGAAGGAGATATCCTCCGAGGGGGACAGTGGGGACCCTTCTGACTCATCTAAGTCAGTGTCCGAAGTGACGGATTCCTGTGGGGAGTCTAGATGCTTCCTGTTGCAAAGTCTTTTCCTGGGAACCTCTTCAGTAGGAGCTTCTGGAGTGGTCTTGGAAGAGCAAGGCTTGCCCAATGGGGCTTCCTGAGGTTCAGGGTCTCTACGCTTTAGATGGATGTGTGATGAAGAGGTAGATATTGGTGCTCTGGGGGAAGGAGCTACTGGCTCAGGTGTGGTTGTTGGCAGGGACAACACCCTCCTCACAGCATTGAAGGCACCTTGGCCCCGATGCAAAGAAACCCCCGGATCAGAAGATATGGAAGATTCCCTCGGCAACAGAACAGATGGCTCCGAGCCAGAGGTTGGAGTCGAGCTCACCCAAGCTGAGGCCCCAACAGGCAAAGCTGGAACCGAAAAATCGATCCGACTATCCTCCCTGGACCTGACTGGCGAGTATTGGCTCCTAGACCCCTCGGTTGGCACACAAGATGTCAGAGTTGTCGGGACAGACAAGCCTGAAGTAGGAGTCAGGCCCGAAAGCTCCAAAATCATCAGCTCCGAGCACTCCAGCTCCAAAACTTCGAGAACGATCGGAGGAGGAACAAAAGTCGATGGGGGGGGGGGGATTTTGTCGGTTCTGAAGTCCCAGGGATCGGCCCCAATACAAGTTTGACAAGCGTCAGTGTCTGCAGAAGCCTCTGCACCACACGATCCACATCCTTATCTAACAGTCTTGAGGACCAGGAAGAAGCTATAGAAGAGGCCACTGACTGAAGGATTGGATACTTTAAAGTAGGAGATAACAGCTCCAGTATCAGGGACCGGCTCCTACAAACAGTAACAACCTCCGGTTCCAAAAGCAGTGGAGCCGAGGTAAGAGTCTCAATCAGTTTTGAGGTCAATGAACCCTTTTTTGACTCCGACCCAGAAGACAACTTAGAAGATAAGGTCTTTGAAGATTTTGATGTCTTGTCCGGTGATTTGTCCTTGTCCAATGATTCTTGAAAGGAAGACTTCGGTAATCCCCTAGCTATCAGCTTACTCTTATGTTTATGAAGAACATGAGAGCTAAACGAATGACAGATGGCACAGTTCTCCTGTAGGTGCACTTCACCTAAATAATAGCGACAGGTTTACAATCACATAGTTGATCGCACTGTGTGCAATTAATGTATGTGCATAAATCAGGTAGCAGAACCATTACTGCAAGTACGATACAGTCGAACCTTACAATAGCGAACAGCCGCTATAGCAAGGTTTGACAGTGTAGTGCAGATTGGAAAATGTACCCTTTCCTCAGTGTAGTGCGATGTCGGAGTTTGTATATATAAGCAGGGGGGTGGGGGTGGGGGTGGTGCAGGGGGGATTGACTCACTGCAAAACATGTTAAAATATGTTTAGCGGCTAAGAGGATTTCAGTAATGTTGAAAAGTTCAACATCTGACTTCACGGAAATGCTCAGTTCGGCATTTACTGTGGTCGGTGTTGTGATTTCTGAACATTTTCTTTAGATATCTGCACTTTCGGGCACAGTAGTATCAAACATGTGATAGTAAACCTAGCCACATTCTGTGTGACCATCTGTTATTGACATTTTTGTCCACATTTAGGACATTTTTTAAATCCTGACTTAGTCTTTTCTTGCTGAAACATGGCAGAACTATCAAATATCTAACTACGTTTGAAGTATAACACAACACCGTAATAACACTATAGAACTCTTGAAGAATGTACTAATTAAAGAAGGAAACACACAGAATTATACCTGTAACTTCTACAATATATGCCAACACACACCAAGAAGAATATGGAAATACTGGCCCTAAAACTTGGACCCAGGTTCAACTAGCCTTAAAATCTAACAGGCTTAACAAACACTATGGATAGGGAAAAAGAAATATCCAGACAACCCTCTAATTTAAACAGGTTGTTACTCTAAGGAAGATAGATGTAAAAAAAACGGCCTAGAAAAAACACGGCCACCAACAAGTAGTAAAAACACACACACACACTTATTCCTAATTATCTATGTTAACAGGATAAGGAAAACTTAACCAACTACAAAAATTAACTATCCAAGCTAAACTATCACTTTTTTAAATTAAATATTAAGTTTCACGGGCCAGAGCTGCCGAAGCACTCCCGATCTGTTGCAGCAGCAAACGAGATCTGGGGGAAGCACAAGGTGCATCATGGGATAGGGAGTTGGCCTCGAGCTAGTTGAAGACCTCGAGCATTTGCAGTTGGCAGAGTCAGAGACGAGGATCTGCTCCAGACCCATCAGCAAGAATGTATAGTGAGATAGAACAACTTCATATTAAAACTTAGAACTTTATTATAAATGGACATAGCATGTAGTTAAAATCAACAGTCCAGCTGTTAAAATTCCCTGCATACTGCCGAGAAAAATCATTACATCAGAAAGGGCTCCAACAGACTTTCCATAGTCCCACTGTTGCAGCACAGATATAATTATAAAGGTTAAGCTCATCTCAACAGATGAAGAAACAAACAGTAACACATCTCGAGAAATTCAGTTAGTAGAATGGTCAAATGATGGAATAAGTAGCCAAAAGCAAATAAATACAGAGCATTAGAAATCTTTCACAGGTGCATAACACTGAAAATAGTTTCCAGCTTTCACCAGGAATCCACGGTAATGTTCACTTAAGAGGTCTGTATTAAACTACCAATGAAGATGTTAATGATTTCTCCACAAATATAAGGAAAATTAATTTACTAGAATGACTCTGTTAAAAGACAAACTGAAACCAGCTTTGCTGGAATACAGGTCTAAATCTCTGCCTGTCACTCACTTGAGAAACGTTCAATTAGTGGACTGAGCAGATAATACAGATGGCATGGGAATAGTAACTAATGAAGTGGCTGCACCCCTTGACCCAACTGTTAAGTATGCTAAGTTAACATACTAAGAAACTCAATAAGAACACCAGTGTACCATTTCAGATGTCAAAATTGACAGAATCTGTTTGGACAGACATCGGTAAAGGACTGTATGGGTCAAGCAACAGGAATGACAAAACACCAACTTTTAACAGTATCAAGTTCAAGGAATACCACAGCAACTTAGCCATTTTTCAGAGAAAAAGATCACCACTACGGCTGCATACTAACAATTGTAGCTAGAACAACTGGCATCTAACCTTGACAATCTTATAAACACAGTTTGAGAAACAGAAAAAAACTGTTCCAGTTTTAGGGAAAGAGCTACTGTGTTCCAAGTAGCTCTATTTTCTCCTCTAGAAAACAACAGACTGTTTCAATACACACAACAGTAGAATAGCAACTAAGCAGCTGCTATGTTAATCACAGGCTGTTTAAATGACTACTGCCAGTCACAACCCCCCAAACAACTTATGTCTGTGTCAGGCTGTCCGGCTCCCATTCATCCTACCCCATCTACAGCACTGGACCAATGGCACTGAAAAATGGCTAAAAGCCAAAAGAGGTGAGACATAGCAATCAAAACTGCAAAACATTAAAGGCATTTCTCAAAATGTTTTCACCATGCTAAGGGGGCAGAGAAGTGCAAACTATCCCATAAATGGATTCTCCTCAGCAACCATCATGTTAAATTAAAAATTATCATAAACTACCTTCACTGACTGCATCCAGACCCACACCAGCTGAAGTACCAAGGTACCAAGAGATAGGTCAATATGTACCACCCTTAAGTGTGACAGTATGACAGTATTACTAAAAGAGGTGGGCTGGTACATTTAGCCCTTTGCAGTCAACAAAAGTATATGGTATTAAAGTCAGGGGTCTTATGGTGACTTTTATAAATGAGACTCGCACCTTGGCAAGGCATTGTTCTTTTCTGAAACCATTTTGTGGGGTTGACAACCACATGGGCTTCACACATTCAACTGGATATGACCTTGCCTTTGAGTGAGACTGTGTACTTGGCCTCTCTGTTTCTGAGAAGCAGAATGCCACCAGATCCTCCAAGAGAATGACAAGGAGACCAGCACATTTCAACAACTGGGCACTACAATATTACATAATTTTCTGTGAAATGTTGTCTTTTCAGACTGAAAACACTGGAGACAAAAAAATAAAACTGCTACTTTAAACTTACTTTTCTACATAGTGATTTTGATATTTTCTGTCTCATCATTTAATCCTTTACAGCATAAGCAATGTTCAAGGTTTGAAATGTTCTGTTCTAGTCATTTTATTTTCATATAACCTCAGCAATGTTCACACATAAATATTTTTACTATTACTGCACCAAGCTAAAAATAAGCAAAAAAAAAGTTTTATATATATAAATGTATATCTCTCTCTCTCTCTCTATATATATATATATATATATATATATATATATATATATGTGTGTATATATATATATATATATGTATACACACACACACACACACACACACATATATATATATATATATATATATATATATACATGTGTGTGTGTGTGTGTATACATATATATATATATATATATATATATACATATATATATATATATATATATATATGTAAAGAGTCAGACAGTAATGAAAAACGCTCATGAAGTGTTATGCCTAAACTGTTTTAAGACTGACGGACTGGCAACTTTGTTTCAAGAAGATACTAAATGAGTCATTATCAAGAGAAAAGGCATCAGTGACTGTTTCACAAACATTATTAAACGTTACAACCCACTGTTATTTTAGTGAGCAAAAAGAAAGTGGCCATTAGAAATTCAAACTGGCTCTTCACAGCATCACTACCAAAACGAAAGCATTCTAGTGTGGGTACATTCAGTATTATACGACTGGCCATTAGCAGTAAAAAAAAAAAAAAAAAAAAATCACTCTGATTGGTCAGACCAAGAGTGCCTGTTGTAAATCTGAGTATATACCAATGGAAAAAGGTCCGGTCGCCCAGACGTTTTTCCATTTATATATGCAATAAAAATGTATTTTTAATTTCATTTTTTTAAATAAGCTCACAAAAATGGAGACCCAAAGGAATGAGAGAGACAGCACAGAGAAAAATAAAAGGATAATCAGGTATGTTATGCAAAATAAAAAGAAACGTACCTGATTATCCTTTTTCTCCGTCTCATCTCTCCTGTATGTTAAAATCCTCCCAGTTTGTAGTTAGAGGTGCATATTGAGTTTTAAGCAGCTGAAGTACTTTTGCATTACTTGTAGTAAATTAAACATTTATTGCCAGTGATTTAAAGTAGCTGTATCTGTCCTTTTCATAGGCTAAGAGGTTTCCAACAGTATGTCAGCTGTCACAGGCTAAGGTGAGCCAACAGTCCAGAAGATGATGGTTGCAGATAAAGTTAATTTGAGAGATACACGCAGAATATTTCTAGCTTGGAGGGAAAGGAATTAGGGAGAGGATGGAGAAAAGATAAGCTGAAAAGGAACAGGCAAGACAGATTTGAGAATGCTTATTTTGGTATAGTTACAAGTCTGGGCAATAATAGAGAGCACTGGACCCATGTGTAAGCTGCTGTCATGAATGCAGTACTTTGTTCTCCTCCATCAATACAAGGCCAGTCTCTGATGTGTGAGAAGCTTGTTTTATTTTTATTTTTTATTCACTTAACATAACAGGTTGTGCATCGACTCTAATCCTCAGTGATTTACCAGAATATCAAACAACTTACATGGGACAGGGCAAAATTAGGAGGGACACAAGACTGTTATATAGTTAAATGGAACAGGTTTTGTATCAACATGCATTTTCTGAATGATAAGTATAATTGGGAGGGACAGGGCAAAAATCAGTAACATTAAAAGTTAAGAGTACAACAGTTTTGCATCAACATGCACTTTCGGAAACAAAATCAGCATTAAGTATAAAACTATTGACAGACTGCAATTTTCAGTGGTTTACCAGAAACGCAAACATTTTATGACGAATGCAGCAAAAGTATTAGGCAAATCTTAGTTGTTCTGTAAAATTGGGAATTTCAGGTGATGGCTCAGTGATTTTTTAACTGACCAAAATAATGTGCAAAATGTTAGGGCTGTAGCAGGCAGATGTGATGCCATACTACTGCCTTAACATTCTGATCACTGTGCAAACATATTACCACATTGCAGTACTCTCAATTATCGCCAAAGTTTGCAGATAGCGATTCCCAAAAAGAATTTATAGGATCCCAAACATTCATTTAATTGAAATTGGAAATGTTGCTAGTATTTTACACTGTCTAGTGTGTAGGGGAAGATGTTCCATAGGCAAGGGAGATGCTAGGTAATGAATTTATCCCTGAATCAGGACTTATTAATATTTTGGTATAATAAATCAGAACTTCATGACACTGGTATGAAACTAATTTCCCTTATGGAGGAGTCAATTATGGCATTCTGTGTTCTTCAGGTAAACATTCTGTGGAGATATTTTGACTGGATATGTTTAGGACATGTTTGACTAGGTGATACTTAAAAGCTTACCAGTAAGCAGCTAGGTATGTTGTCTAATCCGACGGAAGTGCTTTTTTTGAGAGGGTGGTTGACTGAGATATTAAGAGTCAGTGTAGATAGTTCCATTTATAATAACTTCAAATCATGGTGACTACCTTGTGTTCATAGGCAGCCTTAGTGTTTACTATAGCATTCTTTAATTCCTTATTAATTTGTTTAAATGTTGTTTTATGTACTGAGACACAGCAATAGTTATGTAAGGCTAGGAGACTGCCTTTCTTACCTCAAATTTGCTGATTCTATTATCCCTCCAGATTAGAAGCTTGTACTCTTTTGCATATGACAGAAGGAGTCGGTTTTCTCTACAAGGTGATTTAACTGGCCGTAAATTTCCTTGGTTAGGATTGAGTAGTCAGTGGTCTGGGATTCAGGGTGATTCAGACATTTATGCCTTTCAGAAAGGGTCAATAAAATCCAAAAGGATGGCCTTACTGAAGTCTCTGAATATAGATGGATTTCTGGGACTAGAAAGGCTGGGCCAGAGGCTGGAAGTGATAATTAAATAGTCTGAATTTATTAGAGAAAGGAAACTTTTGAGGCTGAGCACAGGGCAGGAGAGTAGTTAAGACAAGATCTATGGGATTTGGGCCTCTAGCAGGAAAAGTAAATATTTGGTTAAAGGATTTAGAGTTGATTTTTTCAAGAAAGGCCAGACCATACAAGCTGTTAGATGAGTACATAAACCAGCTATTTGTGCAATTAAAGTCTCCTACAAGAAGATGTATGGTTTGACTTTCAGTTGGAGTACTGCATTGGGTATTCCATATTTTCCTCCAGAGAGACAGAGAGCGACTGTAATTAGTGATAAAGTAAAATTTTGTTTTGATGAGAATGCTTACAGAATTAAGGTTGAGGTAATTTGGGGTGAGAGGTTTTGCTATGAGATCTGTAATAAATATGGATATGCTTCCACACTATGAATAATCCTAAATGAGTGACAGGTGTCAAACCTCAGAACAGAAATTGCTTTCCATAGACTGGATTGGGTTTCAGTAGTTATGGAGATGTGTATGTTCTCAAGATAAAGTAATATTTCTAAGTCAGCCATTTTACCTCTAAAGCTTCTTCTGCTGATGATAGGCACTCTGACAACTAACAGACTGGAATCTGTTATGATGGAATGTCTAGTAATTAAAACTCTGTATAAAAGGCACTTTGATGTAGAAAGGTTTTCTGCTAGTATGCAAAAGCCCTTGAAGGACAGATGCAACCCATCTCTGGTAAAGCAGGAAGATTCTTCTACCATGTTTATCCAGGATGTTAGAAATTCAGTCCCCAAGGACAGCACCATTTATGTAGCCAATCATTTACATCAATGATGGTTGATATGTATTTAGGAATCATTCTAGTCAAAGGTAGAACACTGTTCAATACAAGCACTTTCCCCTTCTTAAAACATATGGTGAGAGCTTCACCATGTCTCTCTGTAACTCCTGCAAGATAGACTACTCTAACATGTGCAATGATAAGCTTATACCTCTATTTTGGAAGCTTTGGGGCCCAAAACTCCATGGTGATGTCCTCAATACTAGCTTCAGAGAAACAACTGACAGTTACTCTGTCGTTGCCAGTCCGGCAATAGTGGAATTTTGTATACTCAAAATGTGTCACCAATAAGTAAAGCACTTCTGGTATTATCTACTTCAGCTGAAAGCTCTCTGTTTTACAGGCACTGCCTATTCGGGCTGCTGATTCCTTAATCAGCATATGCCAATGTGATGACAGTTAGCAATGAAGTTGGTATACTTATGTAAGTAATGGGTTTATGCAAGTATAAGGCTATGTGTGGTTGAGGTGCCTTACCATGTGTATTACAGGACATTGGCATTTTTGATTACTTCAAGGGGCTTTGGTTTACTGACAAGATCCAAGTGATCTGCTTCCAGTTTGTGCAAATGACAGAGTAACTGTCAGTTGTTTCTCTGAAGCTAGGATTGAGGACATCACCATGGAGTTTTGGGCCCCAAAACTCACTAACTTTCACCTCTCCACCTCCACCCCCAACTGGTTTGCTAGCTATCTGTCTGAACGCAGACAATCTCTCTATTGGTGTTCCACCAGGTTCCATCTTGGGTCCCCTCTTATTCAACATCTTCACCAATGATCTTTTCACCTCATGCCATCAGTCCTCGCTTATAAAATATGAAGACGACTCCACAATTAATTCTACAGCCAACAACATCTCCAACCTACACTCCCTAACCCAAACAGCTCTACTTTCCACTGAACAATGGCTTTCAGAAAACTTACTGATTCTCAATCCTACTAAAACCAAACTCTTACTCTTCCTACCCCACCCTCTTAATCATCATAAATCCTTCTTTGTCATTAAGTCTTGCAATAACACAGCTATCCTACCTGACACCCACACAAAACTCCTTGGAGTCATTATCGACGACAAATTAAAATTCAATCAACACATACAGCAGTGTATAAAGAAAACACATCAGAAATTAGGTCTATTATACCGAAACAAAAAATATCTCAGTCCCGAAGCTAGACTCACCCTAGGACAAGCACTCCTCCTCCCCTCACTCCTCTATGCTGCTCCAGTTCTCACAAATATCCAAAAAACTACCCTGAATAAACTCCAAAAATCCTACCACAAAATAGCCAGATTCATAACCAACTCCCCAAACAACACACACCACTGTATTGCTTTGAAGTCTCTACAATAGCTAGTACTCCCACAACTACTACATCTCTATCAATTTCACATACTGCACTCTATGCTCTTTAAACCATCCTACTGTCCATCCTTATCTCTCCTTGTCTCTTGTCTACACCCCATCTCGATCCCTCTGCACCTCTAATCAACAATTGCTTGATATTTACCACCCAAATAAGTCAGTAGGTAAGCTACTCTACAAACACTCTGTGGCCCAAGCCTGGAACAAACTACCCCTTGACATTCGCTCAATCTCTCACACCCCACTATTTAAAAGAAAACTAAAGACTCATTTACTCAGTTCCAGAATTTGCCCCTGCTATGACCCTACATAATTCTCTCCTCCCCCCACATTGGAATCACTCCATCTATCCTCGTCATACTTCTGACCTCTATCCCCACTAGTACAGTTACATAGCATCAAAAAAAAAAAAAAAAAAAAAAAAAACTTTGTGCTGTCATTTAACTATTGTTAATGTTGTTTTGTTTATTGTTTTACTACTGTAATGACTAGTATTATTTCTATTGTTTGCTGTGCTTGTATACTACTGTAGTGTTTTTCTATTGTACTATCTGGAGCTATTCTCCTCGGGTCTCCACTGAAAATGGGACAAAATCCCAGTTGGACAAACCCGGTCAACAAATGTCAATAAATAAATAAATTAATTAATTAATGCATCTCTCATGGATGGTTTTTGTGCAAGGTAAACAGCAGTGGATTGTCAAAAACATGAGGTAGTTAATACATTGCCTCTGGAGATTAGGCTGGCTATGGAAACAATTAATATCCTGTGGCTCCACAGCTGGCAGCCAGATAAGTAAAGTACAGGCTGAAAAGACTAGATTTTAGTGCCTTAAGTTGGATTAACTACAACAGTAGGTTATAGATATGTTGCCTGCTGCTTGGTCTAGTGAGCAAGTGATGTAACAATATTGAACTGATTATGTGAAATAAAAATTGTAAACAGGAGATCAACATGACTAAAAATATAATGAAACAACCCTCTCCTCTTACCTCCCAACACTCATACATATGAGAGATGCACTTATATCACCAAATGGGAAGCAGTGCACACTCCAACCAAGCTAGCTGGTCACTAGGTTGTACAAGGAGAAGGTGACAGCCAGTTGTCTATCAGGTGTCACGATCCACCACATAACACATACATTCAGGTCACTCCACAACAAGTAAAAATATGACTCAGTCATTGTCCATGTGAGTGTGAATGACCTGAGATGCACCTTCCTGGACTACATGAAAGGAGATGTGATGGAACTCTTGGATTATGTGGCCCAGGCAAGTATAACCCTTGCTCTGAGCAGTATTCTACTGTCACCCAGAATGATACCACAGTACGAGCAAAAAATGATTGACTTCAACAACTGGCTAAGTTTCTGGTGTCAATCTAAGGGGATCCAGTATCTGTTTGCCTGGGACGACATGATTGACAGACCTCGATAATTTGCCAGAGACGGGCCTGCATCTGTCACCTCTGGGATTCCGAGTACTGGCTAAGGTTCTTGCCACCCCTATAATGCCTTTTTAGGCAGTGTTCCAAAGACCAAAATTCCACCGTAACAGCTACAAACAAATGCAATCTGAGGGTCATGCTGCTCAATGCTAGAAGTCTAAATCTCAAGATGCACTCGCTCGAAGTTCTCCTCTAAATGGAGAACGTCGACATCTGTGCTGTAATCGTGACCTGGTTTAAAGAGGCAGAAAAGTACCCCTGTGCTCCCAGAATACAATTCATTCCATACCTTTCGGCCCCAGAATACGTCCGGAAGCTCCAAAGGCAGTGGCATCTCCATATTCTTAAAGGATTCGCACACCTCTAGACTGGTAGCCCAGCATAAAGCATCTGAGATACTTCAGGTATAACGAACACTGAGTAACATGGTGATACAAGTCATAGCCTGCTACAAAACCCCAAACAAGTCCCTAGACTCTCACTCCAAGTTCCTAAGCACCCTGGAGTCTATAAAAGTCCAACCCAATACTCTCATACTAGGTGACTTCAACTTCCCATCCTTCAACTGGGAAAACTATTCAAGTACCAATGTACAGCCCCAACGCTTTCTGTAATTTATCAATTCCAATACCCTGGGCCAGCTCATTCTGACCACCACTAGAGGAAGCAACATCCTCAACCTGGTTATCACCAACATGGGAGACCGTTGCTCCACACCTACAGTCAATTCCTCCCTGGTTAAATCCAACCACAAACTGATCACTATGGAAATCTCCATCTCACCTACAACCCTTGCTAAGGTGACCACCCTGAAAAACTTCTCTTAAGCCAACTTTGGGCTCCTAAAAACAGAGGTGGTTAACTTCTTGGCACCCATGCCAATGTAAAATAGCTGCACGACTGTCGAATCATACACCAATGCACTGTGCGAGCATGTGCACAAATGCATGGACCTTGCCATACCAAATAGAACTAAGACACTCTCCTCCAAAAAAAAAGAAGCCAATCTGGTGGTCCCCACCAATCAATAAATTCTACAACAGGAGGAAGAAACTGTTGCAGAAAAAAATGAAGTCACAACACTGGAAAACCTTCCTTATCAGTCTCAACAAAAAGCTGAGATCCCTTATCAAATCCTGTAAAGCCAGCTATGAAAGCAGAATTACGTCTGACACCAAAAACAACCACAAAGCCTTCTATAGCTATATCAAAAACGCCCAAGACAATACCCAAATTTGTTCTGAGTTATTGCACAATGGCACCTCCTATACTGAGATAACAGATATAGCCAAGATATTGGCAGACAGATTCAGTGCCAAAACTTTACCCCTCCTCCCAAGGGCCCTATCACAATACCAGAAGAAAGCCTGGTACCCACCATTTCTGCGGCACAGGTAAAAGCTGCATTGTCCAAAGCCAAGAATACAGCCTCCATGGGACCTGATAATATCCCTGGCTGCGTCCTACATGAGCTACAAAACGAACTGGCACCACATCTGTGTGCCCTGTTCAATCACAGCCTTACCGCAGGCTATGTGCCTAACGAATGGTGCACTGCTACAGTCATCCCGCTCCATAAAGGGGGAGCAGCTACAAACCCTGGGAACTATCGCCCCATTAGCCTGATGAGTCTGGCATGCAAAGCTATGGAGCGCATCATCATGGACCTGCTTAACACAGATGCAGGCAATCTCCAAACTCTTGACCCCACACAGTTTGGCTTTGTCAAGGGGAGATCCTGCCTGCTGAACCTGGTTAACTTCTTCAAGGCAGTCACCAAGGCTGTGGATGAGGGTAAGGCAGTGTATATAGCCTATCTTGACCTGGCCAAGGCCTTTGATACCATTCCTCACTCAGGTATCATTGATAAACTCAGCAAACTAGGCATCAACCCTTACATCACTAGGTGGGTTTGCAAATGGCTCACAGACAGGACCCACACAGTGAAATTTGCAGATTCCAAGTCAGACTGTCAAGCAGTCATGAGTGAAGTCCCACAGGGTTTGGTCCTGGGCCCTCTTCTGTTTGGCATCTACTTCTCAGAAGTCCAAGCCAACACAGAAGGACTCTGGCTGCCCAAGTTCACTGATGACGGCAAGCTAGGACTTATCAACTCTACAATTAATGCAGACACATCCTACAAAAGGGCCTCTCAAAGACCAATGACTGGTGTCGGAACCATGGCCTGAAGACTTTGGTGCAGACTCTAGAAATAAAGAACACACTACAGCCAAAGCAGAGGCTGAACACTAAGCTTGTAGTAAGGATGCCTCCTTAAGTCACCCACATACCTTTCTTAGAAGCCATCTCTTATGTTTTCTGAATTTGTTTTACCTATTTGTATAACTAGACCCTGTGGTAATTAATCCCCCCTGGTATTTTTTACATTATACAGGCAGTCTGCCATCTGCCATCTCAGTCTTGGGACTGCTGGAAATATGAAAACTTGATGACAAAGCATGTGGACTACATTTTGCATCCACAGATGTACATTTAAACTGTATTTATAATTACACTTATTTTACCATTTAAATCAGTTTTGTGGGTTAGTTGCTTTTTATCTGAAGTTAAAGCCATAGCTCTCAAATACCCAGGTGCACCCGTTTTATTCAAAATACAGCCTCATGCCCTGTTGTCCAATTTATATGGTTAAACTTCCCATATATTTCAAATTCCGTGGAAAACAGACCTCTCCTTTTGGCTGTTGGCAATTCAGCCAATAAGAGTGTATTTTTACCACACCTAATTACCATGCTGCTTTCTGGCTTCTGGTTCTGAAAGTCTACGACTGAGTGTTAGCTTGGTTAATACAATGCAGTGCACCTGAAAAGCTTGTTGTCTTCTGTTAGGTCCACTTAGACAGCATATTAACCAGTGCAGGAAGAACAATGGTCTGTTCATCGCTTGACTGTTTGGAGAGAGGCAAGACAAAAGGTCTGTTTCTTTAGTTCGACACCAGAGGGCGAGTGCCTGTTCCAGCCATCAGAGCACTGAAATAGATAGGATTGGGTCAGTTATACACTGTGTACGGACACTAGGTTATCTGTAAGACTGCCTGTCTACCTGCCATAGTAGAGGAAAGATGGAATTTAGACCATGAGCAGTAGAACTGATCACTGGCTTGCATTTTCTCTTCATTCTTGTACCAGATAAATGGGATATTTGTTCACGGGAGGTCTGAGATTTTTCTGCTGACTAAGGGTTTCTTTTCCTCCCTTTTTTTTTTTTTTTTTTTTTAAACTTTTGCCTAGTGCTGTGGTCTGGTTTTGTTTAAGACTAAGGAGCACACTGCGAGTAGGGTTGGGAGGGTGGCCTAATGGTTAAGGTGTTTGCCTTACAAACACAAGGTGCAGGGTTTGAGTCTCACAAGGGATAATTGGCTAGGCTTACAATGGCCCGCAAGGGCAGTTAGCTTAGTACTAATCTATGAATCTATGAATCTATAAACCACTGACTCCCAGGTGAGTCATTCATTTTTTATGTTGCAGGCAGCAGTCAAATACAGAAGGTGACTTTAAGGCAGCAACTATTTGCAAATCTTGCTAAGGAAGATGGGGATTTGTTAGCTGCAGTTTATGAGTGATTTCTTTCTTGCTGTCCTTTCAATATTATTCCTTCCAGCTGTCGCCTCATTCTTGAGTGGTGTGTGTGTTTGTTTTTGTGTGTGGGTGTAATAAAAATGCTCTAAAATGATGCCCTTTGTATAATTTTATGTAAGTGGCTTTGTGCATTAGTGTGTATATAAGAATACACATATTTTATGTTAGGTGTCCCTAATTTTAATGTCCTCTATCCCTGATTCTCATTCGCAGGTTGAGAGTAATGAGATATTTTTAAAGTCTGCATTGCTTTTTGTTTTCTGTGCTGGGTGCAGGTGTTTTTCAGAATTTGTTTCCGTCCCAACCTTTTTTATTCCTTTTGTGCTTTAATAGTTGGAGGCATTTGATCTACCCACCGTTACTGTACATATTACCTTGGATGATCCTCTTCCAGACTCATCTTCTGTAGACCTGGCCCTAGAAGCTCCTCTCAGTCTCATCTTCTCCATTTGTCTTACTGGTTACTGACAGAAGAAACTGGGAAGGCCTTCTGCTTAAGACTGTTCGTGTACTTTAACATTGCATTAAAGTAAGTGTGTGTGTGTGTGTGTGTGTGTCTCACTGCTCACTTGTCTGCCTTTGAATCACCTTGCAATTACTTGCTTCTGGTACCTATTCATTTGTGGCTAACTAAAGTGTATTTTTAAATTAAGAAGATAGTGACTGCAGTTCTAGTGGGAGTAGACAGATAGCCTGGTCTGTCTAACTTGGAAAACGCACAAGGAGGATTAAAAGTGGGAATTACTTGTTTTAGATGGATGGTATCCTTTCACATTTAGATAACCAAAGTGTGTTTTTACATTAAGAAGACTGGGAATGCTATTCTAGTAGCAGCAGTAAAGTCGCCTGATCAGTCCAAGTTGGAAAACACAAATGGAGGCTTAAAGTGAGAATTACTTGCTGTGATGACCACCATTGCTACCAATATGTGATGGCCACCAATATGTGCAGTCTCCATGCTGAGCCAGTAATCAAGGAGTCTGAATCCTCACCACTGACACTCGAGAGGGACATGCACTGGGAATACAAATGGATACACTCAGTATTTCCAGATGCAGACCTGTCTGCGTCAAGTGCAATTTCCCATAACAGCAGACAGAGAACACACACAGCCCGAGGTCTGGATGTCTCTATCTGTCTCCCACCAGGTCCCCTATAAGACTCCCCACTGGTACAGCTGTAGGGTTAGGTCTTTCTGCCAAACGTCCAAGCCAAAACCTCCAGCACCCTCCCAGTGCTTTACGTTCCTGCCTCAAGTAGTTGACACATATGCTCCTTAAGATTTAATTTACACACACACACACACACACACACACACACACACACACACACACACACACAAGCAAATACGGAAGGGCTGGTACAGATTACCCGCTATTCCAGCTTTGCCCAGACTATAAAGTAGATTCACTGTCACCAGTCAGTTACTGTAAGGCTCTTACAAAGGGTATCCAATTATACTGTGTAATATTAATACTAATACAAATGGTAGTAGTTCACCAAGATGGCTAGGCCTTCTGGAGTGGCCCACACAGTGCCACCAAATATAAGCACTGTCAAAGGTTAAGTAATTTCTACAAGGACCACCCACAATAAAAGTTTTAAATGTATTTAATAATAAATAATAAAAGCACATGAAAATACTGAATATATATTCACAGTAAACCAAAGGGTTCAGATCACAGGAAATATTGAAAAGAACACTGATAGACAGACTCATCCAAATAAAGAAAAACACAGTCTGAATTAAGCTTCACTATCTGCCTGACTGAATCTAAATTAATTTTACTGTTCCCTAGTTAAGTTACTTACTACATCAAGGCAAGATGCTGTGGGTGAGGGTCTTTCTATTCAGGCTTCCCAAACAGAATACTCTACATTCTGAGATTACTCCCTATAAAATATAATATCCAAGATGACTTGCAGAATGACTTCATCTGGTCACCTGACTCTGGGTTCCCACAATATCTGCTTTGAGACAGGACTTCAGCAGATTGCTACAATACACATTTAGAGCTTTTATGGCAATGCCTAGGAGCCAGAAACATTTACAACACCCCACCCCTTTACAAAAGCTAATGATAATGGCTGCTCCCACAACTACCATCTCCGAGCCTACTCAGCACTGCAGAATGCTGTTTAATGATTTATCAGCTCATTTATATTTCCCTTATTTTTCTTAAAATAAGCCAGCTGGTTATAACCATTGTTGTGCTAGGGTCCTTTATTAAAATATATACATTTAATTCAGATACCATAATACATGTACATCTCTCTTCATTTCAGCAGGGTACACTGCTGATACATTTTAACACAATTAACACAAACAGAGCTCACAAATGAATTTTAGCACAAGCATCTGTAAAAATCAGCTTGATATACAAATGACATATAATTATTTACAAAATTCCAGCTAGCTGTGCTGGCACAAGTCATATAACCACCGCCCTACTTCTACTAGGCTTGGCTGGCAGTACATCCTGTTGCCGCAGTTGTAGATAGTTAGTTGATTCACTTCTGATATCCTTTTACTTTTGGCTAACTATAGTATGATTTTACATAAAGAAGACTGGGAAGGCAATTCTAGTAGCAGTAGTAAAGTAGGCTGGTGAGTCCAAGTTGGGAAACCCACAGGTAGGCTTAAAGTGACACTGTTTCACCAGTCAGAGGGATTTTTTAGGGATTTAGCTGGGTGTTAATCTACACTTGAGAGTTACTTTTGCTGTGCTTCTACATGAAGAAGTTCCAGGATCATCGATCTTGTGGTAGAAAACATTAACCTGGTCTTTATGAGTTAGGAGGCACTCCAGGGAGTTCAAAGTGTGGACATTTACTGGCCAGGGGGCACAGGAGTTAGTTTTCAGCTTTTTTCTATCTGCTTTAAATTAGGAGCATTTTCATGGAGATGTTCACTGCTCAGACTTGGTTAGCAGTACCCTGTATTGTAGCACACTCATAAAGCTAGTACTTAGGACTTTAATCTGTAACATAGAAAGGCTTTGCATGGATCTAAGCTTAGGGCAGCTAGTTAGAGCATCAAACAACACAAAGATCACAACACAAACATCTAATCTTCACCTTAGATACCACTCAGCTGACCCCTGTAAAACCAAAACCCTACCCTGATAACATGGATTTGCAATTTCCTAACATTGTTTTGGCCAGGTTGGTAGATGCGGGCATCCTGAGACAATGTACCGATTGTCTGGCGTACTCAGACAACCTTTTAATCCTTAAAGAAACTAAAACAGTGTGTGAGACATGTACATATATAACATCCTTGGAGGCAAAAAAAAACAAGGCTGTCAACATCCTTCACACCACATACACAGACCTTCTTACGCTGACACACTTAAAATAAATCTCTCCAAACCTCAAAGACCTCCTAAGCTGTCAAACTACAACACCTACCCTCAGCAATTACTAAAGCACACACAAGACTACAACCAATGAGCTCCCATGAACAAAGGTCATAAGGCAAGCACTTTACCTAGTACTCTTGTCATGCGGTGATTCTATCATATAACACAAAAATACTAAGCAAGGAAGACATGATGGTTATTTGCCTATCTGGAGTTAGAATCTACAAAATCACAGCATCGCAGGTACCAAAAAGATTCTATCATAGTACATATGGGTGTAAATGACCCGAGTCATACCTCACGCAACTGTATGGAAAGACACATTATGAATGTGTGTCTCAGACAGGTATTTGCCTTGCACTGAGCAGCATTCTACCTTCACCAAGAATGATGCCCCAGTATGGACAGAAAATTATTGATTTTAATAACTGGCTTAGTTTTGAAGTCACTCCATGGGAATCCAAAATCTATCAGCATGGGAGAACATAGTTAATAGAACACTTGCTTTGCCAAAGATGGTCTGTACCTCTCCGCCTTGGGCCTTTGGATATTGGCTAAAATTCTATCCATCCCCTTAGAACCATACCAACATAGCAATAAAAAACATCAAAGCAACCTTAAGATGTTACTATTCAATGCTAGCAGACTAAACAAGAAACTCCACACCCTACAAGCTCTCCACAATCTGGAGAATGTACACATCTTGGTTTAAAAGTCACAGACTTGTTTAAAACCATAGAAAGTACTCCAACAGTGGAGGGCTACAGTGCCTTCCATACATTTTGACCTATAGCAGCACAGATGCGGGCTAAAGGTGTAAGTGTCTTGATCTACATTAACAAAAAATGAACTATAGGCTAAACAGAATGATGCCCTGGAAGTCACTCACATCCAAGCCTCCATAGACAAAGTTCCCTACCATGTCCTGGCCAGATAAATGTTGCCCTCTATGACATACAAAGCTAACAACTCTTATCTAGACCTACTAGATACACTCATTGTTCAACAAAATACCCTATTTTTAGGCGACGTTTAACTACTCCTCTATAGACTGGGAATGTACACTGCTTTCTAACTCACAGGACCATTATTTCCTGGACTTCATCAACACAAACACCCTGGACCACACATAGTGCACTCTCCAACCAAACAGTACTCACCAACATGGGAGGGAGCTGCACCCCCCCATCATGTCCTCATTGGTGAAGTTAGATCACATAGCAGTCCCCCTGGAAATAAAAATCAACACTGAAAATCCAACTAAACCCATTAACAGTTAGGAACTATTCTAAAGCAAACTGCATCCCATTAAGCGAATGACAGTTAAAATTCACAGCTCCAACAAATCCTGAGAACACAGCCATCTATGCAGAATTATTTACAGAAACCCTTTATAAGTAAGTAAATGGCTGCATTGCTGCTGCTGTGCCTACCAGAACTAAGTCCACATCTAACACCAAAAACAAACCACACTGGTGGAATCTATACCTTAACAGGCTATATAACAAACGAAAAAAATTAATGGCCAAAATCAGGAACAGCAACTCTCATATAGAGATAAGAGCTCTCTGATTTAACTAAATGAGAAACTAAGTGGTCAAAGTCCAGCAAGGTCAATTATGAGGTCAGGAAAACCCTCAGGCTAAGGCCAATCACAAGATCTTCATCTATGTCAGGAACCTTAACATTAATCAATGTACAGGACTGGTGGTAAATAGCATCAGGGTGATACAGGAAATTTACTGTCTGATAAATTTAGCACTAAATCCCCCCCCAACTCCCTGTGACATCCCTTCTAGCATACCCCCCAACTATCAACAGGGAGTAGTAGGTCCTGGAGGTGCTCTCAATGGCTAAAAATACTGCTTCAATGGGCCTCATCCCCAGCTGCCTCCTAATTAGCCTAAAACATGACCTAGCAGGACCACTTGAGGCACTCTTCAACTACAGCCTCAAAAAAGGTTGTGTGTCAGATGAATGGATGGCTGCAGCGCTCATCCCTCTTCATAAGGGTAGACCATCAACTTATCCTGGGAACTAAGCCATGTAATGAACTATCATGGTAATGACCAACAAGGACACTGGCAACTTACAGACACTGGACCCATGCCAGTTTGGCTTTGTTAAGAGAGGGTCTTGTTTACTTAACCTGGTAGAATTCTTCAAGAGGGTCACCATGGCTATGGATGAGGAGAAAATGGTGCATACCGCTTACAATGATCCAGCCAATGTGTTTAATAAAATACCCCCACTCAGGTATTGCTGACAAACTCTCAGAACTAGGCATAAATCCCTGCCTAACTCACTGGATTGCCAACTGGCTCACAGATAGGACCCAGGAAGTCAGGATCAATGACACTGCCTCCACCAAGAGACCAGTCAGCAGCAAAGTATCCCAAGACTCCATGTTGGGCCCGTTCCTGTTTGGCACCTACTTCTCAGAAGTCAAGGCTAATGTCAAAGGTCACTGGCTCGCCAAGTTCGCAGACAACTGTAAACTGGGAGCTATCATAGATTACTCACCACCACACCTACATCCTACAAGAGGGTTTAACACAAAGTAATGATTGTTGTAAAAGCCATGGATTAAAACCAGATGCATTACAGTGCCCTTTGGGAAATAGACAGTAATCTTGGGTTTCAACTAACACATAGCCAAGACAGTAAAAAAAAATCATTTTAGACTGACCAACTCATAAGCAAAGGTATGGCATCCAGGTCAAAGGAAGCAATAGCACCACTCTAATCACCCCTCATCACTAAGGGCTTTTCATCCAGAAAGAAGGGGGTCATTGTCCCACTGTACTCATCCCTAATTAGACCCATTACAGAATACAACGCCCCATTTGGTATGTACCTCTAAAGACATCTGCAACAACTGGAAAGGCCACAGAAATACCTCACTAAAGGAATCACAGGCCTAAAGCAGATGCCCTATGCTGACCGCCTTAAAAAACTCCAGCTATACTCTGCCGCATACCGTCTACTCCGAGGCGATCTCTGCTTAACATACAAGGCCATGTCAAACCCAGAGCTGTTGGACATGCTACACTTAAAGAAATTCCAATCCCTCAGAGCCACACGCTCCAGGGATCTAAACCTTGTCATCACAATAAACAAAACATGGGGGTGGAGCCTAGATGGCTATCTGAAGGCAGCAGTTTTTTAGAGCTCCATAAACTAGTATCAAATTTAGGAAATTTCACTATTTTTTTTTCTAACAAAACTTTATAAATATTTAGTTAATAGTCTAAAATAACCAATTACAACTTTTGGTGGACTTTTACAAGAAATTTCCTGTCAAAACACTCAGGAGTCTTTACACAGCAGCTGAAGAGATGAGTAACCTGAAGAACTCTCACTCTGAACTGTCACTAAAAAAGGAACTGCAAATGGTGACTACCACATTACAAGAACTATCTATAAAAATGGATGATTTCAAGGTTAATCTACAAAATCTAAAAAAGAATTCTCAGAAACAAACAGAAGTCTTTAAAGAAATGCTTCAGCAGCATCAGTTTAAGTTAACAACTATTGAAACTTCTTTATCTGACATCGATGGACACAAACAGATTTTCTCCTGAAACAAAATACCTGGCTCTCCAACAAAGTAGATGACTTGGAGAATAGGGAGAGAAGATCAAATATCAGGATTTTCGGTCTACCTGAGAATACAGAGGGAAAAGACATTATCTCCTTTCTAAATTCATGGCTACCAGCATAGAAAGGGCACATTGTGCTTTGGGAAATAGAATTCCAGCATCATCCTCTTCTTCGGCCTCTATGCCACCAAGATTAATTGATTTATTATTTCATGCTTATTTTGTTATATAGTATATTTAACCTAATTACTATTAATAAATAATAGACTTTCCCATTGCTTTGTTGTGACCTTAACACTAAATGAAATTTCCCTTAGTAGTGGTATAATGGTGTATAGATATTGCAATGTCCTTTGAACGTTATTGCTGCTGAATATCTGGTTATTCAAAAGCTTTCCGCTCTAAAGTAAAAACAAACTGTCATATAAATTATACTGTCTCGCTAGAATAGAGCAGAAAACTCTCTATCCAACTTGATTGATATTTGAGTGTTTTTGTTATGAAAGGGAACTCGTTCTTGGCCCTAGCTACATAAAAGTGAAGTGACGAGCTAGCATGCTTATTTTTGTCCATTATCTAGAGATCTCCAGTTTAGCTTGTATGATTGATTTTTTTTATTTAACTTTAGGTTAATAAGGTATGCTGCGGGCTGTGGATGAAGTCCCCTGGAGGATTGCTGGATGGCTGAGTCTAGCATTCAATAAAATGTAGTCTGCGAGGTTTACTAAAGGTTTTTTTTTTATGAGGAAACATTGCTGTGAAATCGGAGAGATGTCCGTGTCTGGCGAGGTGAAAGAGGGGTGATTGTGGTTTAGTTTTAGTTTCACTGTTGAATGGATCCAGATGTTTAAGGCGACTGGTTGTTGATTTCTGAGTGAGACGGTGTGTGCAGTGTCTGGTGTGGAAGCTCTCGGAAGGCGCTCTTCGTGCCTTATTTAAATAAAGTTGATAGACAATGAGTTCATGTTTAAACATAGATTTTTTTATCATAGTAAACTGTTTGAGCAGGGAAAATCACTCTCGAGAAGTTAAAAAGAAGCTTTTAAAATCGCTAGCTCTCACGAGCTATGTATACAGTTCTGTACGTATTTAGCTATTGAATATTTAATGTAGCTATAGCAACTTACGAGAGTTGATGTGATTGGTCACCAGTATGTGTATTCTTTAAGAAGTCTGATCGCTTATAGTAACACAAACGGGCCGAACAGCTTTTCATGATTTTACATTTATTTCGGTACAGGAACTTAACACAGTATGTCTGAAGCATTTTAGTAGAAGTAAACATTAAATCTAAGCATGCAGTCTATTAGAAACACATGAAACTCATGTATATAAAAGTGTTCTGTTACATTAATATGTGAATACATCTACATATACATCTCTAGGGAAACTTTACACACAACTTTAATTTCAGCTGTCATAATAAGAGCAAGATTTAAACATATTGATATGGATTATATGCTCAGTCCTTTTAATATGTAGAATAATATACATATTGTTTGTCTGTTTGATTTAGGATATGATAATCATCAGTAATAGTTATTATATGTTACAAATTTGTCTGACAAAGGTGTTAAATACCTAATGAGTTGAAATGAAGTACTTACTATATATCTTGGAAATTTGTGCTTCGAGCAAGTTCAGAAAATTGAATATTCATTATTACAGACATTATGTTTATTTGATTAGTTACTAATGTATGTATGTATGTATGTGTACGTATGTGTGCATGTCTATATATATATATATATATATATATATATATATATATATATATATATATATACACAAGTATGTATATATTGATATATATAAACATTTACTTCTGTTGCTGAATGATAAATCATATAAAATATTTTAATAGACTCCTTTACTATTTAAGATTGCATATTTGGAGCTCTAATGAATGAAAAAAGGAAGTTAGTGGGACAGTTCACCAGATGTATCTATCTGATGAACTAGGAATGTATTTCATTCCATGGTGGGTAAGTTTTAATGTACAAACTAGTTTAATGCTATTTTTCCTCTTTAAATTTTATGTTAATTATTTTCACCAAGCATGACAATTCTATTGACTTTGTTGACGTTAACATCTTACACAGAGATAGATGGATATTTACAAACTAATATTTTTCTTTTATTATATGTAGAGGAGATGATTTCAGGAAAATATATTGACACTAAATACTTCTTTAAAATAACTTGGCATGGATATAACATTACTATCTTTATACATAAATGGATTAAATAATCCAAATAAACGATCTAACTTACTAAGATATTTAAAGATAAATAGACCCCAATTAATCTTTTTACAGGAAACTCATTTCAAAATTAATGATCATTTTAGTTGGAATTCAAGTGATTATAGGACCTTAGCATGCTCTAAATCTAAATCTAAGAAAAGGGGAGTAATAATCTTATGGAGAAATAATTCCCTAAACCCTGAAATAGTATATAATTATATCGATAACGAAGGGCTTATAACTATAGTCATACTGAAGCTGAATAATAGGTTATGGACATTAGCTAACTTATACGGGTTTCCTGGTATTGGGACAAGAACAGTTAAACATCTAGACCAAATCATAAACATTTCCAGAGGGAATCTAATAATGGGAGAGGATTTTAATTGTCTAACTGACACGTCTCAAACTACCAACAAAAAATCTCCACGTTTAACAGCTACTGCAAAAATACTAAAAAAATGGAATGAATCATTAAAATTGATAGATACCTTTAATGTTATTGATAATAACTCCTTGTCATTCTCTCATCAAGATTATAGATTTGGTACCCGAACCAAAATAGACAAACTTTTTATATCACAAGATCTTCAATCCAAAATTACTTCTTTTTCAATAATACCATGCCCTCTATCAGATCGCACTTCACTAGTTCTTAAACTACAAGTAGATTTTAAACCACTAATATTCCTTTCTAGAATACCTTCATACATTACAAAAACTGAAGAATTTAAACAAGGGTTAGTGAAAGAACTAAATTTCTATCTAGACAAACTATAATTTGGAAGTAAATATAGTAATGGTCAGGGATTCACTAAAAGCTTATATTTATGGAAAAGCGATTGGCTGGTATAAAAATAAACTCAAAGAATGGGAATCTGAACTACAAGAATTATAAAGGAAACTCACATTACATAAATCAAAAAATCACTCTAATACAATTGAGAACAAGAAGGAAATAGAAGAACTAAATGAAAGATATATTGATATTTTAAGTCATAAAACCAATTTAGCCATAGAAAGGTTAAAAATAAACTCTTATGCTACTTCTCCGAAACACCTACATAACTTATCTGTTAAAGTCAAAATGCAATCCAAATCTAATTCTATTAACATCCTACACGAAGAAAGACATAAGAAGGTCTAGAAAATAGGAGATATATTAGATGTGTTCAAATCTTATTACAGTAATCATTATAAAGATACATATAATACAACTGACTATTACTTGTTAGGAAATATGATTTCTAATATTAAACCAATACCTGATAGTTTACAAAGAAATTTACAAAAATCTATTACACTCAAAGAGGTCACAGACAAAATTAGACTGTAAATCTGGTAAATCTCCTGGAACGGATGGTTTAATTTCAGAAATTTACAAATTATTTCCCAAAAATATAACCACCTTGCTACACAAGACATTAATTGAGATTCAGACCCATGCCATTATTCCCCCTTCAGGGAAATAATGTTTAATTATACCCATTTTAATAGAAAACAATGATGCTAGCCTTTGCAGTTCATATAGGCCAATTTCACTACTAAATAATGATTATAACATTTTTATGTCCATCCTGGTAAATAGAATAAAAAATCAATTAAATGAAATCATTAACGATGACCAGACTGCATTTATAGGTTCATAGGTAGGTACTAGGCTATTGGCCCTAGGGCCTATACAAGCCTAGCCAAAAAGGTACTCTGGCTTTTGCCACCCAAGAAAATTATTTTCCTGTGCCCCTGTCAAGCAGAACCACAGAAGTGATCCCCGGGGTGAATTTCCTATATTACCCATCCAATCATCAAGATTTTTCTTGAAGAGTGCTAATGAGGAGCTCTGTTTGACATAGATAGGTAGTCTGTTCCAGAGTATGGGAAGTCTCTGGGACAGGAATCATCCCTCCAGCATGTTTTGTTTATTGTGGGGACAAGGTTTAGGTCCATAGAACGTGTAGCTCGGAAAGATTGGGATTTCTTTAAGTGGAGCATGTCCAACAGCTCTGGGTTTGATATAGCTTTGTATGTTAGGCAGAGATCACCTCTGAGTAGGCAATATGCGAAGGAGTAAAGCTGGAGTTTTTTTTAGACGGTCTGCGTAAGGCATCTGTTTGAGGCCAGTAATCCTCTTTGTGAGGTATTTTTGCGGCCTTTCCAGTTGTTGTAGATGTCTTGTGAGGTACATACCAAAAGGGGCGTTGTACTCAATAATGGGTCTAATGAGTGATGAGGGGAACAATGACCTTTTTTTTCTGGATGAGAAACCTTTTGTGATGAGGTGTGCCAAGTAGAAGGATTTCCTGACCACTGTGGCGATGTGATTATCAAAGGAGAGACTACTGTCCACCTGTGTCCCAAGGTCTCTTATCACACTTTTGGTGTTAAGTAGACTACCGCCTATGCTGTAGTTCATGGGTACAGAGTTTTTACCAAAGGGGATGACAATGCACTTTTTGGCATTGAGCTTGAGACCATGTCTTTGACACCAGGCATCTGTCTCATTAAAGCCCTTTTGTAGGATGTCCACATCGTTAGGAGTTTCAATTATGGCTCCTAGTTTGCATTCATCTGTGAATTTAGTTAGCCAAAGACTTTCTGTGTTAGCCTGTACTTCAGAGAAGTCGATACCAAACAGGAGAGGACCCAGGACTGAACCCTGTGGTACTCCACTTGTCACTGGTCTGAAGTCTGATTTGGAGTCTGCTACTTTCACGGTGTGGGTTCTGTCAGTAAGCCAATTGGTAACCCATCTTGTGACATAGGGATTTATACCTAGTTTAGTGAGTTTATCTAGAATTCCAAAGTGGGGGATGGTGTCGAACGCCTTGGCGAGATCTAGATAGGCTGTGTGAACCACCTTACCCTCATCTATGGCTTTGGTAACTACTTCAAAGAAGTCTATCAGGTTTAGGAGACATGATCTGCCTTTTACAAACCCAAACTGTGTGGGGTCCAGAGTTTGGAGATCTCCAATGTCTTTGTTTATGAGTTCCATGATGATACGTTCCATGGCCTTGCAGACGAGGCTCGTCAGGCTAATGGGGCGGTAGTTCCCGGGGTCTGTTGTGGCCCCCCCTTTGTGGAGTGGGATAACTGTCGCGGTGCGCCATTCAATAGGCACAAAGCCTGAGGTGACGCTATGATTGAACATGGTACTTAGGTGGGTTGCCAGTTCATTCTGTAGTTCATGGTGAAGGCTGCCTGGGATGTTGTCAGGTCCCATGGATGCTGTGTTCTTGGCTTTGGAGAGTGACGTTTTTACCTGTGCAGCTGTGATTACAGGAACTTTGCATTCTTCCGGTATAAAGATGGGCCCTTTAGGGGGGCGAGAGGGGGGTAAAGTTAGCACTGGACCTATCTGCCAGGATGTTGGCAATATCAGTTGTTTCTGTATATTTAGTGTCATTGTGCTGTAACTCAGAGCAGATCTGAGTGTTGCCACTGAGATTTTTGACATAGTTATAGAATGCTTTGTGATTGTCTTTAGAATCCGTGGCAATTTTGTTTTCATAACTAGCTTTGGAGGATTTTATGAGGGATCTCAGCTTCTTACTGAGGCTGACCAGGGAGTTCCTCCAATCGTGGGATTTTACTCTTTTCTGCAACAGTTTCTTTCTTCTGTTGTAGAGTTTGTTTATGGCAGAAGACCACCAGATTGGCTTCCTTTTTTTGGAGGATAGCATCTTGGTTCTGTTAGGGATAGCACGATCCATGCACTCATGTAAGTGCTTATAAAGTGCATTTGTGTAGGATTCAGCAGTCATACCTCTATTGTCCATCTGCATGGGTGTACTGAAGTTTGTCACTTCTATCTTAAGAAGTGTGAAGTTGGCTTTGGAGAAATTTTTTACGGCTGTTTTCCTAATGGGGGGTGGGAGCAGTATGTGGATGTCTAGGGTGATTAGCTTGTGGTCGGATCTGACCAATGAGGAGCTGACCTCTGGTGTGGAACACCGGACACCCATGTTGGTGAAGACCAGGTCTAGGATATTGCTGCCCCTGGTGGGGGTGTGGATAAGCTGATCCAAAGCATTGGAATTGATGATTTCCAGAAAACACTGAGCAAAACAGTTGGTACATGAGTAGTTTTCCCAGTTAATGGTAGGGTAGTTGACATCACCCATTATTAGAGTGTTGGGTTGTACCTTAATATTTTCCAGTGTATCAAGAAAAGAGGAGTGGGAATCCTAGGGCATGGTGAGGGGTCTGTAGCAAGCTACAACCTGGATTGCAGTCTTGCCCAGAGTTAGATGAACTTGGATAATCTCGGATACATTATGCTGAGCAACTATCTTGGAGGTGTGGATATCCTTAATGAATATGGACACGCCTCCACCTTTAGTGTTTGGTAGCCGAAAGGTGTGGTATGAATTATAGCCTGGTAATGCAGGGGTGCTCTCTGGAGCTTTGAACCAGGTCTCTGTCACTGCACAGATGTCAATGTTCTCCATTTTAAGGAGTGCCTCGAGTGAGTGCATTTTGAGGTTTAGACTTCTAGCATTACCTTCAGATTTTGCTTGCTTGTACCTGTTATAGTGGTGAATTTGTCATTTGAACCTTGCCTAAAAAAGGCACTATAGGGGTGGCAAGAGCCTTTGCCAGTATCCGGAATCCCAAGGGCGACAGGTGCAGGCCATCTCTGGCAAAGCAGCGTGGTCTGTCGATCATGTCATCCCAGGCAGACAGATACTGGATTCCCTTAGAATGACACTAGAAACTTAGCCAATTGTTAAAGTCAATCATTTTGTCCTTGTACTGTGGTGTAATTCTGGGTGATGGCAGGATGCTACTCAGGGCTAGGGTCATACCGGCCTGGGCTACAAGATCGGAGAGCTCCTCCATGTCTCTTTTCATGTAGTTCAGGGAGGTACATCTCAGGTCATTCACACCAACATGTACAATGACAGAGTCATATTTGTACTTGTTGTTGACTGACCTGAGTGTGTGCGTTATGTGGTGGATCCTGGCACCTGACAGGCAGCTGACAGTAACTTTTTCCTTGTTTACCCTGGTGAGTGGAACATCAGTGTGCCTGACTATAGAGTCACCTATGACTAGAGTGTTGGGTATGTTATGCCTTATGGGCTGTAGTTGAGTGGCACACTGAGTATGTGGGCTATGTGTCATTTGGGTTATGTTGGGGGGGTGGAGGTTGCTTGCATTTCTGCTTTGGAGGTCTCTGTTTTTGGGCAGATTTGGTGGTGTAGGTTTTGAGGGACTATGTGATGAGTGTGGTGCAGTGCAAGTGTTTACCTTTTCCTCTTGACTGTCTAGGCCAGTCTTTGGTGAAGAGAGCTTTGCTTCCAGTTTGGCTATATAAGTGCATCTCTCACAGGTAATCATGTTGGGTGGTAGGAGGAGAGAGTTGTCTGTGTACATGAGGCAATTGCTGCATTGTCCCAAGATGCCCAGAGTCATCAGGTAGACAGGAGAAAACACCGCGTGCTGACCTTTAGACATGCATGAATAGGTGCTTATTTATTAAGTACTAAAAACTGTTTTCCTCTAGACGAGTGAGGAAAGTTGAGTGCTGTAGTAATTTGTAACTTATTTAGTGCTTACAATGAGTTCTAAACAAGTGCTGAGATCAAAGAACCAGATGAGTGCTACAACTAAAAAGCTGGCTAGTTGCAAGGGAAATTTTGAAGAACAGAATTTATGGCGCCAGGAATAGTTTAACCCTAGTTATTATTCAGAATAGACATACACATGATAACATTAAAAGAATATTGACTTTAATAGATTATCTAAATAATGAAAATATAAAAGCCTTGATAATAGGACTGAATATTGAAAAAGCATTTGATTCCTTAAATGTGGACTATCTAATTAAAATTCTTGAAGCTTATGCATTCCCGCTTCCCTTTATTACATTTATTAAAAAAGTATATGTAAATAATTTAGCCTATGTCAAATTAGGACCCTTTACTTCAGAACCTATACAAATTATGAAAGGTACTAAACAGGGATGCCCAATGTCACCCATTTTATTTGCACTGGCTATCGAACTATTGGCTATACTAATACAAAACAATCCAAAAATAAAACGATTAAATACATTCGACCAATATAACTCTAAGGTCATGCTCTTTGCTGATGATGTACTTCTCACTCTGTTGAACTCAAAAGAAGTCTTAGATGAACTAGATATTCTCTTAGAGAAATTTTATAAGATTTCAGGTCTTTGTTGTAATAATCAAAAGTCTAAATATCTATTATTAAATAAAAAAAGGACATACAAGTAGATAAGAATAGCATCATAGTAATGCAAGCTACAAAAATAAAATACCTAGGGATAGATCTATATGATAATATACAAGATATAATACAAAATAATTATAAAAGGATTATTGACATAATAGATTCTCTAGTGAATAAATATAATAATCTGTTTCTAGTCTTTGAAGATAGACTTCAATTGATTAAAATGGTTCTTCTCCCTAAAATTTTATATATAGTACAAGCTATTTTGTTAATCCCAGAGATATCCTATCTTAAGAAAATAACATCAACACTATTAAGATTCTTATGGTACCCTAAAAGAAACAGAATTGCTTATGTACATCATATAAGACAATGGGATAAGGGAGGAATACATTTCTCAGACATTGAATCATATATATAACTGCTACATTACTCAAAACTGTGATTGAATGGATTAACCCTAATTACACATCCAACTGGAAAAAATTACATACAACGATTCTATTAAATGAAAATAAACTTACTAAAATATTACTATTATAGATATGAATAATATACTATGGTATTCATTGTGTATAAATCTACAATATAATATATCTAAACCAACAAAGACATTTGTAATAAATCATTTATACGATAATTTTAGAAAGTTTATAAATATGAACATGGAATTAAAGATCTGGTTTCCAACATTAATCCCCTTCAGCATTACAATTCCAGATAGAATTCATAAAGAAGTATTTATGCACTGGGGACAGAAAAAACTAAATTTGTTGGCTCCACTGTATAAAAAATCAAAAAGTTGTGGATATACAATATATGATGTCAACTTATGAATTAAATTCTAATGAATGGTTAATGCTTCAGAATATACTGACATTCTTCAAGGATCTATGCAGAGTATTAAATAATTTGTCATACTCATCTACACCTAAATTTATAAGTAGATTGTTTGAAATTATTTATAATAATGAAAATATGAAGAATGGAACTTCTTACTTATACAACTTAATAACAAACTACAAAACAGCATCCAAAACAACATATTGGCAATTTATTACTAGAGGGTATTCGATTCAATTAACCCCAGAAAATAAATCAAATATACTACTTTCAGTAAAATTAACCTCCAGCTCTCAGTATTGGAGAATATTTACATGGAAATTCCTACATAGATCCTTCTTAACTCCTGATAAAATTTCAAAAATCAATTCTTCTTGTAATGGAGTATGCTGGAGATGTCAACAGACTGTTAAAGCTGACTGGTCTCATATTTTTATGAATGTAAAAAAATTAAACCCTTTTGGGAAAATATTAATAACTTCTTACAGGCTATTTATACAGATAATTTTGTCATGACCAAAGCTTTAATTTTATTGAATATATCTGAAGAGGTTTATCAAAAAAGAACTAATCTTTACATTTTATGGACAATATTAGCTATTGCTAGGAAATGCATAACAAACAGGTGGAAGTCTACCATAGTACCTGGAAGAGAAGAATTTCTATGCTTATTAAAGAAGGCGGTGTTGATGGAAGTTAAAACCAAAGAATTAAGATTGTTTCCAATGTCTTTAACTAATAATACTTGGAGAAAAGTTTTGACATTGGTTGATACTCTACAAATGGATCTAATCTCCTCTTAAAGAAATCATTCTTAAGTTAAATATCTTTATTTTGTTTAATTTGCTATCATTCATTTATTCATGTCAGGCTGTATGTAAATATGTACATAGTTTAACTCCATGGTTAATATGATTCTACACTGTAAAAGTATTTATTACTGTTGGCTAATAATCAAAATAAAAACATTTCTGAGTAAAAAAAAAAAATAAAGAAAACATGCTGGAGGGATAGGTTCCTGACCCAGAGACTCCCCAGACTCTGGAATAGACTGCCCATACATGTCAAGCAGAGCACCTCTTTGGCCCTCTTCAAAAGGAACCTTGATGATTGGATGGGAGAAAAGAAATTCACCCTGGGGATCACATCAGTCACCCTGCTAGACAGGGGTCCAGGAAAGTAAATAGTGTGTTAAGAAATAGCCAGGGAATTGTTATGGCTAGGCTTGTATAGGCCCTAGGGCCGATAACCTAGTACCAACCTATGAACCTACGAACCCTGAACAGACATCTCATTAAGTATAATGCCTCCTTTGTCATGTACATAACCAGGCACTTGCAACAGTTGGAATGCCCCCAAAGGTTCACCAGGAGAATCCACAGTATGAATACTCTATCCTACACAGATCACCTTAAGGTCCTACCCTCTGTACTCAGTCTCTTACAGGTTAATGAGAAGCAATCTATACTAGTACATAAGGCATCCTCAGATGCAGCTATGACAGACTTCTTGTACATCCACAAGACAAACAGCACCAGAAATAAGAAGTTATGTACTCACCATAACACTCCATTGTTTGTTGTCCATCTTGCTCTCATTCGTTGCTGGTTGGGTTCTGAATCGAGAATCGGTTCTGACTTGGCCTTATACAAAACCTCGAGAGCTTCCACCGGCTCGTGGCTACACCCTATCCCACAATGGTCAGGGAAGATTACCCAGTTCTTGTTGCAGATACTATAGTTATTATATCTAAGCATGTAACAATATCCAAAAAAGAGATTAAGAAGAGATTCAGAGATAAGACATACAATTTGCAAAAAAAACACTAGCTCCTCCAGGAGCAAAGGTGGGGGAAGGAGAGTGGAACGCAAGAATGAAGGCAAGATGGACAAAGTACAGTTGTGTACACTTACCATAAATGTAGATGTTTGAGTGTATTCACTGTTGCAGTCATTACATTGGGGTTATCTGCTTGCAGTAGCCCTCAGCCTGATTAACAAAGTCTTGGGTCCTGTGTCGTTTGCTGTCCCTTCTTCCATGACATCAGGTCGTCAGGGGTATAAAACATGCAGCCGACGCCATTGCATCAGTTTTTCTTGCCCCAGATGTCAGGTGCCCCCTAATGGGAAGCAATTAAAACTATAAATATAAGGATATTCCTCCAACACAAATGCAAATACACCAAAAAGCTTTCAGAGCACAGTAAGTGAGAGTAGAGGTATAGCCAAAAGAAGAAAGGGGGCTGGAGGGAGGGTAACCAGGACTGCAACAGTGAATACACTCGAACATCTACATTTATGATAAGTGTACACAATTGTACTATGTTCTTCGTGTTTCACTGCTGCAGTCATTACATTTGGGTAGATTCCCAAAGCTAAGGTTGGGAGGAGGAATTTAAATACAATTAGGACCAGCTACAAGGCCCTGCAAGAGTACAGTGGCAAAACCAGGTCTGGATTTAGAGAAAATTGGCAAATGATAATGCCTGGTGAAAGTATGTACAGAACTCCAGGTAGCAGCTTCTAGGATTGTCCCTAGTAGGGACGCCCCTGAGAAAGGCTGTAGAGGTAGATGCAGCCCTGGTTGAATGTGGTCTGATGCCCTGTGTGACAGGTTTTCCATGGTGCTTATAGCATAAATAAATGCAGTGGCCTATCCATTTTGAAATGGTTTGTTTTGAAATAGCTTTCCTCTCTTTCCCTGCAGCAAATGCCATCAGCAGTTGTTCAGATTTCCTTTGAGGTTTAGTCCTGCCCGAGTAGAATCTAAGCTGTGTGTGCACATCTAAAGAGTGCAGTATCTGTTCCCCTTTGGTCTGTGGGTTAGGAAAGAAGGTAGGCAAATGAATGGACTGATTAAGAGCACACTGGATACCACCTTGGGCATGAAGGAGAGATTGATTCTGAGGGACACCCTTGTCTGCAAGAAAGATGATGAAAGGTTCCACTGCCATAAGGGCCTGTAATTCAGATACCCTTCTTGCAGAAGTGATTGCTAAAAGGAAAGCTGTTTTCCAGGAAAGAAATTTTAAATATGCAGTATCAGCTGGCTCGAAAAGAGGAAGAGTGAGTTTCTTCAAGACAAAGTTAAGAACCCAGGCTGGAGTTGGAGCTCTCCTGGGTGGCCTTAAATTTTTGGCCCCTCTGAGGAACTGCTTGAGCAGTGGGTGAGAGAAGAGGGGAGGCTCTGTGCTATAATGAGCTGAAATGGCTGAGGCATGAATTTTGATGGAAGAAAAAGACTAGCCCTTATGAAGCATCTCAGTCAAGTATTGTAGAATCTGAGGTAGATTTGGCACTGCTGCGTTCATTCCTTGAGATTGGTTCCAGGCACAGAATCTTTTCCATTTTGCAGCATAAGATTTTCTAGTATTAGGCCTCCTTGCCTCTAAAATGATATCCACCACTGATTTACTGAGGGATGGTAAAGGAGAGATTAGGTAATTAGCCAGGCTTCTAGGTTCAGGGTTTGCAGCTAAGGGTGCAGAATCTAATTCTCCTGCTGAGACAATAGGGAAGGAGCCTGAGGCAGGTGCCATGGAGCCAAGCGTGACACACTGCGCAAGAGTGGGTACCAGTGTTGGCGAGGCCAGTCTGGTGCAATTAAAATCGTCCTTGGCTTGTCCTGTTTGATCTTTAGTAGTACCTTGGAGAGCAGAGACAGAGGAGGAAAGGCATAAACTGATATTTTTTTTCAGCTGAAGGATAGAGCATCCACTTTCCAAGCTAGCTTGTGGGGAATCCTTGTGAAAATTTGTCCAGTTGGTGGTTCTGGGGGGAGGCAAACAGGTCTATATCTGGGCTCCCCATTTGCTTGTCATCATGTTGAAAATCCTTGGTTCCAGTTTCCACTCGTGTGGGTCCATGAGGTTTCTGCTTAGTCTGTCTGCCAGTGTATTTAATTTTCCTGGCAGGAATTGAGCTTGTAGATTCACTTGGTAGCTCAAGGCTGTGTTATGCCATGGCTAGTCTGCAGAGTGGATAAGAATGTGTACCCCTCTGCTTGTTTATGTACCACATGACAGTAGTGTTGTCAGTCTTTACCATTAGTTGTCCTGGAAGAATGTGGTCCTTGAAGGCTGTCAGAGCATTCTGTACAGCTAACATTTCCTTTTGATTTATGTGCAGGTGCATTTGACTTGGGTTCCATTTGCCCTGAATGCACTTCCCTGCCAGGTGAGCCCCCCCATGCATAGTCTGATGCGTCTGTTGTTAAGATTTGGGTGGCAGGGGGTAATGTGAATGGTAGTCCCCTGTTTTGTTGGCAGGCATCTGCCCACCAAAGGAACTCTAGGCGTAGGCAAGGTATGATAGGAATCCTTGCTTCTAGATCCTGTAAATGTTGGCGCCATAGGCTTTTGAAATACCACTGCAGTTTCCTCATATGCAGCCTTGCATATGGAATTAGAAGAACGCAGGAGGCCATGAACCCCAAGGCTTGCAGTATTTGCCTTGCAGATAGCTGGGTTTTTGTGGCCACTTGTTTGAAGTAAGTTGTCAAATGAATCCGTTTCTCTGGCATGAGGAAAGCCATCTGGGAAGTTGTATTCAAGCTTGCTCCCAGGAATATAATTTGTTGGCAGGGTACCAGGTGGGATTTCTTTTCATTTATGGTGAACCTCAGACACGTCAGTACCCTTTAAACAAAGGTCAGATGATTCAAAAGAATGTCCTTGCTTTCTGCCTGAATTAGACAATCGTCCAGGTATGGGTATATATCTGAATATTTCTTTGCCTGCAAAATGCAATGACTGGAGCTAGGCACTCAGTGAATACCCTGGGCACAGTAGATAAGTCAAAGGGCAGTGCAGAGAACTGATAGTGCATGTAGCCTGCTTTGAAGCGTAGGTATCTTCTGCAAGACTCCCAGCTAGGGATGTGCAGGTATGCTTCTTTTAAGTCTAGTGTTGCCAACCATGCATCCTTGCCTAACACAGGAAGCAGCTGGTGAAGAGTCAGCATTCTGAAGTTGGAATCACCAGAAAGGTGTTTAGAATAGAAAGGTCCAGGATAGGACTCCATGTATTGCCTTTTCTGGGTACCAGGAAAAGTCTTGAATAGAAACCTTGTCCCTTTTCCTCTTCTGGTACCAAGTGAATGGCCCCCATGTTTAAGAGAGAGAGAGTACTTGATTTTGGGCCTCTGCCCACTGATTTGGGGGTAGATCTGGCCACCCGCTTGGTGTTGGTAATGTGTGGAAATGAAATCTGTATGCTTGGGACACTATATTTAAAACCCATTTGTCCTGGGTAATGAGTTCCCAGTTTCTGGCCTGCAGACCAATCTTTCCGCCAAAACGAGCATTCAGTTGGGAAGTGCTTAGAAGTTTTAAAAGCAAGTCATTGAAGACAGTTTTCCATTGGCGGGAGTCTTACTACTCCCAGGTTTCGGTGCGGAAACCTCCCACTGCCTAGTCTTGTGTGTCCCTTGGGACTGAAACCTGGGGTTTCTGCTGTGCCTGGGTTTGGCTTGAGAAGACCTGGAAGGGGTTGGAAAGGACCAATGTTTAGAGGACCAGTGCCTACTAAATCTAGGAGGCTGAACTTGTAAGAAATCTTTAACAGTTTGCATAGATTTAGCTTTACCTTCCATCTTTTTAAGAACTTCCTCAGCCTTGTTGCCAAACAAGAGGCCCTGATTTAAGGGAGCATCCAACAATTTAGCTTTAACATGATCAGGCAAACCTTGCTCCTTAAGCCAAGCATGCCTTCTGAGCACAGACACAGTAACAGCAGCCCTGCAAGAGGCCTCTAATGAATCAAATCCACATTGCAAAGTATGTTTTCCAACCTGTTCAGCAGAATGCATTAAATCCTATAATTCTTTATTTTCAGCACAGTCAGGAATTAACATCATTTTCTGTTTAAGCAATCCAATAACATGTTGTTGATACTTTAACATATGAAACTGGCAGTTTAAAGCCCTAATGGCCAAGGCTGCAGAAGTGTAAACTTTCTTACCCCATCTATCCAGCGTCCTGGAGTCTCTATCAGAGGGAGTAGGATTTTTAGCAGTAGAAGCCTTAATGCCCTTGGGTCTCTGTGAAATAGTTTCTGTATCCGCAATAGGATTTTTAAAAAGGAACTTGTGAGAATCAGGAACCCTGTAATAGCTGTCAGGTTTTCTGGGAGCAGGAGGCAAAGATTCAGGGGCCAAACTAGATTCTGAAAAGACATCATCAACAATGTCTAGTACAGGAGGTATAGCTAAAGGCCTATGCTGAGGCAGGAGTAAGAAATCCCTAAGCCTCTTTTTTGAATCAGAAAAATCCTGGCTTTCCCAGTGGAAATGCTCCCTTAGAGTATGCAAGGTCTCACCAAAAGAAAAATCCTCTGGAGGGGAAGCAGAGGGAATAGAGTCCTTTGCATCAGAATGTTCATAAGTAGATAAGGGCAAATCCAGATCATCAGAAGAATCAGAAAAATCAGAATCCTGTTCAGAAGATTCATAAACTACTTCAGTTCTAGGTCTCTTAGAAGGGGGAGGTTGGCTTCCCCCGATTAGAGTTATTAAGATCTTCAGCCATTTTTATCACTTGTTTTTTAGAGACAGAGAGACCTGAGCATGCTGCTTGGGCATCAGTTTCTTCGGCATGGTTCAAGATTTTGGCCTAAATGAAGAAGGAGGCGTCGGTTTAATATGCAAATCCGTAGGCCTGAATACACCCTCAAAAGCCGGTGCCTGCACAGTGGCTCTGGACCCATCTAAGGTAGAGACATCCGCAGGTTCCACAGTTGAAGCATCTCGCGGCATACCGGACTCCGAATGCGTCTCAGTAGAGGCCTGCGAGTCAGAAGTAGAGGGTATCAGGGGCTGCAAAAGCGCCTCACTGAGTACCGCCGAACTGATGACTGGCTTAGGAGAAGTGTCGTCGGCAGCTTTGGACCGCAGCGGCCTGTCTCGGTCTTTATCTTTGCGTTTTTTCGGAATCCCAGTAGTCGGATGGCAAACCGATGACATTTCTGGATAATTAAACTTAGAACCGAAATATTTAGAAGCGAAAATATACTGAAGATGGATAGTGTGCTGATTAAATAAAGCACAAGACCGACAGCAAGGTACGTCGTGGTCAGGGCCTAGGCAAGGAATACAGTACGAATTAAAATCTTTGTGAGGTATTTGCTTTCCACAAGTAATGCAATTATTAACTTTTACTGACATCAGTAAGGAGCAAGAAAAAGTTTCCCGAACGGGGTACTTAGCTTTAGTTGAAGACTTCAGTTCTGAAACTCAAAAACAAAAATTTCAGGAGTCGGCCGACCTGCACTTGCGAACTGCTTCCGCTTCGGGCACCACACGGCAAAAAAGACTGATGTAATGACGTCGGCTGCATGTTTTATACCCCTGATGACCTGACGTCATGGAAGAAGGGACAGCAACCGACACAGGACCCAAGACTTTGTTAATCAGGCTGACTGAGGGCTACTGCAAGCAGATAACCCAAATGTATTCACTGCAACAGTGAAACACGAAGAACATCAAACATGAAACGTAATGGTGAGTACATAACTTCTTAATGTTATGTTGTCCTATCTTGCCTTAATTAGTTGCTGGCTGAGACAGCGTCCCTAGCACCTTCTTTCTTGGGTGGCTCAAGGGAAAAACTCTTCAGAACAGTAGACCCACAAGAATCCCTGTTCCTGGAGGCCAAATCGACTTTGCAATGAGTGATAAAGGTATGAGGCTTTACCCATGTTGCTGCTGCACAAATGGAATCCATAGGCAGCCTTGCCTGGAAGGCATATGAGGTAGATATAGCCCTTGTGGAATGGCCTTTCACTTTCCCTGGAAGTTCTCTGTTCTGAGATCTATATGTATAAGTTATGCAGTCTGTAAGCCATTTAGAAAGTGTGACTTTTGATATTGGGGCTCCTCTAAGATACAAATAACTGGTCTGGTCCAATTTTCTGAAATCTTTTGTTCTATGCAGGTAGAAATGTAACTGTCTATGTACGTCTAACTGGTGTAATTTATACTCTGACTTGTTGCCATAGTTTGGGAAAAAAGACGGGTAAGTTGATGGATTGATTTAAATTAGCTTCTGAACACACTTTTGGTAGGATTGAAGGGCTGGTCCGTAAGGAAACTCTAACTTTGTGAAAAGTCATGTGGGGGGGGGGGGGACGTACGGACAATGCTTGAAGTTCAAACTCTCATCATAATGGCCACCAACAAGGTTGTCTTCCACGACAAAAAACTTTATGTCACAAGATGATGCAGGTTGAAAGGGAGGAAGAATCAACAAAGACAGAACAAAATTTACGTCCCATGGTGCTGGAAGTTCTTTTACTGGAGGTCTCAGTAAGAAAGTACCCTTCAAGAATGCTTTACAACATCTGTGGGACATGATTTTTAGTTCCATTTCCCCGATATGACAGCTCGATATAGCAGCTAATTGAACTCAAATAACAGCTGCCGCTTTGCTTTCATTAAAAAGCTTACCCAGAAAGTTTAACACAGCTGTTGTGGGGGCAGTAAAGAGATTAATATGGTTGTTGAAATCCCAATGGGAAAATCTTTTCCATTTGCTAGAATATAATTTTCTATTTGACGCCTTATGAGACTACATCAACATACGTTTCACTGCAGGGGAAATATCAAGAACCCGGCTATGTGTGGAACTGGAGCAGCCAAGCTGTCAATTTGAGGGTTTGAATTGATGGAAGGAGTAACCCTGACAGATGACTCAGGAGATCTGGAACTGGGTCCAGAATCCACGGCTCCTCCTGGAGATGGGGCCATAGAAAGGGGAACCAAGTCTGACGAGGTCAGTATAACCCAATGAGTATTACCCTGCTTTTCAACGTGCTGGCTTTCTGAAGGACTTTCGGTATCAAGGGAAATGGGGGAAAGGCAGAGAGGAGACCCAGGGGCCAATCGTCTACAAGTGCATACCTTGGTGACTCCACCAGAGAGGGGATCAGAGTGAAGTAGATGCTGCATTTGGCATTCATGGATGTAGCAAAGAGGTCGCAACAAGGCTGGCCCCACTTGCGAAAAATTTCTTCCGCAACTTCCTGTTTTAGGAAGCACTTGTGGGGTATCAGAATGGCTCTGCCTAGTTTGTCTGCTATCACGTTGGACATCCCCGGGATGTGCATTGCTGTCAGAAAGTGCTAGGAAGAGACTGCCCACTGCCATACACTCTGGGCCTATCGACATAAGGAGTAGGATTTGGTTCCTCCTTATGTACCACACTACTGACACGTTGTCCGTCTTAACTGCAATTGTTCCTAGTGGAAGGGAGTCCTGGAATGCCTGCAAAAGCACCACTTTCATCTCTAGGACATTGATATGCAAGTGGTTCTCGTGATCCTGCTAAAGGCCTTGGACAGTCTTTCCCAGATAATGTCCCCCAACCCTATCTGGGAAGCGTCTCTGGTCACTGTGGCTACCGGCTGCAGAAAAACTAATGGTTGGCCTAAGGTCACTTGAGTGGAGCGAAGCCACCAATGCAGATCTTTCGTGCAAGATTCTGTTATGATCACTTTGTGAGACATATGTAGTTCCTGCATGAACCACTGGGAGAATAGTAACCACTGAAGAATCCTCATGTGCAGATTAGCTAAAGGTAACACAGTTATCGCTGCCACCATGTTACCCAGAACTTTCAAAACAACCATCACCTGTACTTTCTTCTTGGATAAGAGGTTCTTGATTAGATGATGCAAGATTTGAATCCTCTTAGGGGGAAGTTTGGCCAACATATGTCATGTGTCTAAATCTGCCCCTATAAATATGGTATGCTGTGATGGCAGCAGGGCAGTTTTTTCAAAGTTTATTGTGATGCCCAGCTGACAGCAAAGGTGAATGGTAGTGTTCCTCGCTCTTGTTAGTAGATGCTTGGTGGTGGCGGTTAGGAGCCAATCGTCTAAGTAGAGAAACACCTGGAATTCTAGATGCCTTAAGTGAGCCGTAACTACTGCCATGCATTTGGTGAACACTCTGGGGGCTGCAGTGAGAACAAAGGGAAGAGCTCAAAACTGGTAGTGATTGGCTTCCAGCAGAAAGCATAAAAGTCTCCTGGATCACCTGTCCATTTGTATGTGGTAGTACGCATCCTGGAGATGGATAAAGCACATCCAATCGTCTTTCCCCAGAAAGGGAAGTATCGACTGCAGTGTTATCATTCGGAACTTTGACTTTTGAAGGACTTGCTTAGTCTGCTGAGATCCAAAATGGGCCTTCAGTCCCCTGTCTTTTTTGTAACTAAAGGGACCTCGAGTAAGTTCCGGATCCAATTTGGTCTGCAGGGACATTCTGGATGACTTTTTTTCTAGCAACCTTTTGTACCTCTAAAGTTGCGTGTTCCCTTTGACTGGGTGGTACATCTGGGACTGTTTTTTTTTTCTAATGGGGGAGAGCAAAATGGTATATAGTAACCTATGCATATGATCGTTTATATCCATTTGTCTTTTATTTCTAGCCAGGAGCTTGGGTACAACGACAAGCAACCCCCCAACTGCCTCCAGAGATAGACAGACAGGCCACCTCTCAGGAGCGCTGAAAAGGTTTATCAAGGAAGGAATCTCTGTCACCCTGATTCTGTAGACCCCCTCTACAGCATGGTTGGCATATTCCATTGTTACTTCCACCTCTGCCCCTGGGGGAAGAATCGACACATGCATCCAGGAAAGCTTTTTGGGACTTCCAAAACCACACCCCCCCTTCTGACATTTGGGATAAGGTTTGGTACGGAGAGAGAAATGGACTCCAGTGGCACACAAAGTTTTTCCCTCCTGTTTGCACCTGGGTAGGGTGTCTCTAACTTTTGGTTCGAACAAAAACGAGCCATCAAAAGGGGTGTTAATAAAAGAAGACTTAAAGGGTTCTGCAAAATCACATAAGTGCATCCAGGAATGTCTCCTTAAGGAAATTACTGTACCCGCTGCCCTACTCGCGCCATCGGCCACGTAGGAAATAAGCCACATGAAGGAGTTCACTATGGAGTTTAGGGTGGAGAGCTGGGAGGAGACCTTGTCTGAAATCCCCGCAGCTACAGAACCTCGGAAGGTATCTCCTAGCTCCTTTAGGAAATCCCTTTGAAGCCTAGTGAAATGGGTCAGGTAGTTCAGTGACCGAAGGGCAAAGGATGCTGAAGAAAACATACGCTTTCCATATCTGTCCATCATTCGAGATTCTTTATTCAGCGGATGGACAGATGAGGACATCTCCTTCTTGGTGGCTGTTGCCACCACTATATCATCTACCAGAACACCTTTACTGAGGAACACCCAATCTGAAGGCGCAGTGATGAATTTATTTTGCCTCCTACGAACAGGTTCTACTGAGTCTGAAGAGCCCCATGACTTCTGACTGACTACATTCATGAGTTGGTTGAAAGGCGGAGACACCCAAGAGGTGGAAGGGTGAGACCCGAATGCCTTCAGATACACAGACTCATCCTCAGAAGGGTTAATGGGCTTCCAGCCACCTCTCTGTTTTAGGATTTCTAGGATGTCTGCAAAAGCCACATCCTCAGAGGATGACCGTGGGGACCCTTCTCAATCATCTAGGTCCGTATCTGAAGTGATGGACACCTCAGGGCAGTCTAGATGCTTCCTCCTACATAACCTCTTCCAAGGGACCTCCTTAGAGGGGCACTCTGCATAGGTTTCCAAAGAGAATACTTCACTCACCCAATGGGGTGTCCTGGGGCATCGGGTCTCCATCCCTGGGACAGAGCGATGGGACTCAGGCAGACACTGGCACTTTGGGGGGAAGAGTACTTGGACTTGAGAGCGGAGCAGTCTGAGCTGCCAGCACTCTCATCATCTCAAAAGTTCTCTGACCCTGCTCCAAGTATGTTCCCGGCTCTGAGGAACTAGAACCCCCCCCTCTGAACCAAGGCAGTGGGCTCTAAGGCTGATGTAGGTGCCATGTTCACTCATGCCAAAGCCTCAAGAGGTAGACTTGGGTCGGACAACTGGTCAGCCCAACTCTCCTCCCCAGACCCGACAGGAGAGCATCAGCTCCTAGAACCTTCAACTTCCGATGGAACCAAGGTGGTTGGAGTGGTGGTCAGGCCCAAGAATCCTGGGGAAGGTCTTGGCACCGATGGTTCCACTACAATCAGATCCAAGCACTCCGGCTCAGAAGGCGCAGAATGGGTCAGAGGAGGAATCGACGAAAGGGAAGTTATGTTGGTTGGCCCTGAATCCCTCTGAGTCGGAGTCGACAGAATCTTGGCCAGCGTCAGTGTCTCTGTAAAAGCCTCTTCACCACCCACTCCACGTCATCTGAAAGGCTCCTGGAGGATCGAGAGGACAGAGTCGGGGACCTCACTGATTGTAATAAAGGAAAACGCAGCACTGAGGAGACCCGTTCCAGAACTAGGCGCCAGCTTTGAAAGTGGAAATCTGTCGGCTCCAAAATCACAATAGGAGCCTTAGAGGGAGATTTCTCAGACCTGAAATCCTTCCAGTCCGCTGATGACTCCTTGGCATGCTTTTTTGTCAGCTCTGATAGTGGTGCAGTAGAAGATGACCTTTTTGTCAATTTTTCAGATCTGGAAGATGGGGATTGCTGAGATTTTTGAGGAATGCTGATTCCCTTCTAGAGCTTCAGCGAAAGGTGTTTTAGTACGCCTCTAACTATTAAGTTGTTCCTTTTTTCCATAACTCTCTTGAACTAAAGCCATGGCAGAAGGAACACAACTCTTGAAGGTAGTCAGGACCCAAACAATACACACAGCTGGTATGTCCATCTGTCAGTGACATTGTTTGACTACATTTATCACGTTTCTTAAAACTCAAAGGTTTTGCCTCTCTAGCATCCTTAGACATTCTCAACAGCATTCAACAACCAAACAAGAACGCTAAGAACACCCAAAAAGGAAAAAAAAAACATGTAAAGTTAACACACAACCAAATGACTCTAATTATTAACTACAATAACAGGAGGAAAAGTCTAACTAAAACAACTAACTCCTACAACAGAAAAGGGGAAAGGAAAGGAGGGGAAAGCCCTCTAAGTCAAACAGGCTGAAGGGAGCCCTCTAACTCAAACAGACTACCCAACGGAAAAGGAAATAACAACCCAAAACTCTCTAATTTAAATGAGTTTGGGACCGGGATAGGGGGAAAAAAACAGACGAGCCTAGCAGTAGATGTCCAACAGAACAGCACAAATAACAGCAACAAACACTCTCAAAATACTACCGCACTAGTCTAAAAGGTTAGAAGCATACACTATATCATAAAATTTTTGTAATATCACTAAAATAAACAGAAAAAAGATTCCACTTAGCCTAGAACCTGCATGGAAGCACCTGATCTTGTTTAGTGGCAAACGAGATCTGGGTAATCTTTCCTGAGCATTATGGGACAGGGTGTAGCCACGAGCCTGTGGAAGCGCTCGAGCTTTTGTATAAGGCCGAACCCAACCAGCAACTAATGAAGGTGATGTAGGACAACATAACATTACTAGATCCAAGGAACAAGGAAGGATATAACCCTTAGCTATTCTCTACTAAAATGCCTCACCATATAGATTGCTCACAGAACTCTGGGACAAAATTGGGTTGGGTTGCATGACTACACCTGTAAAGACCCTGGTGGTCGTTAGCCTAGTATCAGCCTATGAACCTAAGAAAACTTTCACCATCACAGCCAAAGGTTTGGAAAACAAAGGAAAAGCCAAAGGGCAGGATTTTGACAAACCAGAAAAAGTGCAGAATCTTCTGTGTGGTCCTGATGCACCGGACATACTTGTCAAAGCAGTTGACAGCCAGGAAAGGCTGAAACTCTACAAATTTTCTATGAACCATGGAACAGGTTACAACAGAAGTAGTTTTCTCTTTCCAGAACTGGAACAAGCTCTGGTGTGTGAACGAAAAGCAGCGATGCACAATCTTCTGCAGAAGTTATACAAACTATAAGAACTTAACATGTCTATAAATCTGTCAGAAAGAAGAAAGTGAGAGGGGAAACATGGCAAACTTAGTATTTCAAGACTATTAGACTCCAAGTCACCACAGCCATTCAAAAAGAAAAACACAAAAATGAAAGGACACAATCTGAAAACATAATGTGGAGAGCTGAAGAGAAGCACAAGGAAAAATGACTTCACACAAACAGCGGATAACTAGGGCCAATGCTGGAAAGCTTCTGAGCTCCTTTACTAAGGTGAGAGTGGTTTTAATACCAAAGGGAAGTATGGATACATACGATCTTTGGGATTTTAGAATCATTTCTTTCATAAACATTGATGCATCATTTTTGTAATGATTTCAGCCAAATGTTTGGAGAAAGGGACAAGGGGTTTTGTTCAGGGAAGGATAGCAGATAAGAGCCAGTGGCAGTTAAGAGAGTTTACTAGGCAACTAACGGAAGAGAGTTAGGAGAATGCAGGCGTTATTGTTTTTGACTAAGAAATCATTTGGCACTGTGGAATAAACTTTCGTATTTAGATTACTTTTTTTAATTATCATTTGAGACATAGACGCATTTACATTCATATAAAAGTAATCAAACTATATTAACATAAAACATTATACTTCACATATATTGCTATATATCATATAACTTAAGCAATATTACATAAATTATTCAATTCCTGCCTTTTTTTTTTAAGCAAGACACATCTTTATCAAACCATCACTTACTACATATGCAAACATACATTTGTATAAATGAAAACAAACCAAACCAACACAATATTAGTTGCAAACATTTTACATCACAAACCATAGCGACACACTCCCGGTTATAAACATTATATGTCACTTACAATCTACCCAAATCTTTCTGACTCAAACATTGCATAGCTCATTTAAGTCCTGCCATCTTATAAACCTCATTCCTCTCTTGTATGTATTGTTCTCAATTCCCATTTCTTCTTACATAGTTTGTTCCTATCCTTTTCTAAAGATCTCAATTCCAGTTCTTTTATCTTTGTTACTATATTCGCTACTCCCAGTACAGTTGGTTTAGATTTTGAATTCCATTTTCTAGTAATTGTTTTTTTGACAGCCACCATTATTAGACACAGCAAGACCTTACCATATCTAGGGAATTCCCACTCTGTATCATAGCTCAGAAAAATCACCTCCCTTGTCACACCAATCTGCCCACTCAGCATCTCTGACAGTGCATCCTGCAGGGAATCTCTAAAGTCCGCCAACCCACTACACTCCCAGAAAATATGTTCCCAGCTACCTCTTTCTTCCCAGTAACACCTGCAGCATTTGCTGTCTACCTGAGGAAAACTTCTCTGGAGTCTACTTGGGGTATAAAAATATCTATGTAAACATTTCCAGGCAAAAATCCTAAATCTTCTAGATTTTGCTGCATATTTAGGTGACAAACATATATCCCCCAATTGTTTGGTTGTGAATTACTTGTCCAGTCTCTCTTCCTAATATTTTCTAATCTCCTTTGATTAATTCTGAGTTACCATACAATATTTTATATGTTCTACTAAGTATTCATTTTTTAATGGCAGCTTCTGTTCCAGATTCTATTAAAAACTCTACCAGTGCTGATCTTTCGTTTGGACCCCCCCCCCCCCATTTCTTTCTCTTTGCCTATACTCTGATAGCAAAACCAGATAGGGAAGGCAATCTCTAACCTGCAGTCCAAATAAAATTTTGGCTTCTTCCCACTCTATTCTTTTCCTCTCTAATTATTTGCTCCCAGTACCTTGGTTCCTTGCCATTTTTTCCAATAAATTCCAGCCCCCTCTTGCCTATTGTCTGTATCCCTAATTGCAGTCATCCCTATTGGCAGAATCTCCTTTCTCCATTTCTGTATTGGTTTAGTTCTTAGAATACTTACTGCTAATTTATGGATCTAATGTTCTGTATGATTATTTTCCTTAAAGGTCTGCATTCAAAATCCCAGTCTCTCCTTGTTTCTTCAGCTTCCCTGCTGTTTCATCATCATCCATTTCTACTTTGAATTATAGTTTTGTGTGTGCGCTATGTATATGAGTCTTAACTGTGTAGCTCTGAAATACCCCTTCAAACTGGGTAATCCCAATCTGCCTTGTTTTACTGGAAGAATGATCTTATCCCACTTGACTCTTGCCATCTTCCCCTACCACATAAAGTCTTTCAACTCTATTAATTGCTACCCAAAACCTCTCTGGTTGATAAAAATATGCCTGACCTGTGTATAAGACTAAAAGGATTAAAACATTTTAACTGCTTGTATCTTACTATCCATATCCGTGTAACAAAGCTTCCATTTTCTCAGTTTTTGTGTTATCATTTTAGTCTCTTCACACATATCCTTAGCTGCCATACTAGAATCATTTTTTTAATTCATACTCCTAAATACTTCATTGTATCATGCCTCCATAAATATGGGCATTCAGGAACCAATTCATGTGTGGGTACATAATTTACTGCTATTGCCTTTGTTTTAGTTTCATTACTTTTTCATCCCAAAAAGACCTGAAACTGTTTCAAAATGTTCCCCAACACTGTAAAGTCTTTTTCTGATAATATCTGCAAATAAAGCCAGCTTTTCTTGACTACCATACCAATTATATCCTTGAATTTCTGAGTCCCTTATTTTCTTTGCCAATGGTTCTAAATATAATGCAAACAATAAAGGGGAAAGAACCATGCCTGGTTCCTCTGCTCAAGCAGAAATTTTCAGAGAGGACCCAACCCACTTTAATTTTCACCTCCAGTCCCTCATATATTCTCCTAATCAACCTTATAATTTTTTCAGGAAATGCAAATGCTTCCACAGCTTACTCTGTCAAATGCTTTCTCTGCATCAAGACCCACCAGCAACAATGGTATTTTCTTACATTCTGCTTCCCTCTGGATCATCAGTGTTCTGTTAATGTTGTCAAATGCTTGCCTCTCCTCCACAAAACCACACTGATCCATATCTATCAGTTTTGGCATTACTTTTCCCATTCTTTTAGCCATTATAGACATGAAGACTTTATAATCATGGTTTAGTGTTGACATGGGCCTGAATGAAGATGGATCTTTCTTATTTAGATTACTAGCTGAAACTGGCTTTGGTCCTAAATTTTGTAGAGGTATTCGGGCTTTGTATAGTTCTCGCACTATATGTATGCTTGTCAATGCTGTGCTTTCAGTAAAGTTAGGTTAGAGAAGGGCACCAAGAAAGGATGCACTCTTTTGCTTTGTTTGTTTGTTTTTATTAGCTATTGAGGTTTTCGTGCTGTCAGATCTTGTCTCAAACTCTCTCTTGTCATTGGAAATCATTTGGGATGCTTGCAGATCACTGTAAGCTAGCTACTGATACAGTACATTCAGTACTTACTGGAATTTGGCAAACATCTGATTGTTTTAAAGAAGAATGAGGCTTACAATGCAATTGTGAGTAAGACATTTCAACTAAGAGTTGGACAGCTACTAGGTTGCATCAGAGAAGATTTGACAGGTAGCAGGGAAAAGGTTCTGGCAGTTAGATTAGATGACTAAAGCTCTGATTTACCCAAGAGCGGCTTCCTGTTCCAGGGGGTACAGGGACTAAAGCTCTCCACCTTAATTTGCATAGTGTGTAACAGTCAGCAAGTCATTTTAGAGAGACAGTGCTTTGGGAATTTGGGACAGGCTCCTTAATGGTTTCCTGGACCGCATGTCCAGTAACTACCTATAAAAGCCTATGAAAACACTTAGGGAGTGTAGCTTGGAACTCCACAGAACAGCTTGCTTAAGCTACGTATGAAATTCTTTTGATTCAAACTGCTGGATTACTTTTTAAATGTTTTTTCCCCAAAGTAAGTGCTTTGATAGGTAGAATAAACATGATCCAAATGATGATACTGCCCAAAATGTTTTAGTATTTCTGTCATTTGCCAGTGGATGACGGTAATAGATGGGTTTCTAAACTGAAATTGTGTTGCAATAAGTATGCCTGGAATAATAAAGGAAATGGGATTTATAAAGAGAAAATGTGTTGATTGAGGAAGATAGGAGGTAGGGGATGCCTGATTTTAGGATGTTTACTGGCAGTGAAGGCATACTTTCTACTTTAGGGTAATGAAAGTGCAGGGAGTCGGGGAAAGTAAGAAAACATTGTGTGAAGACAAATGGGTGGTTTTAGCTAAACCTGAGAGCATGTAAAATCTTGAAGGGTACTGTAATAAGGGAGTTGCTTACGCAGACTTACTTGTTATAATTCTAATGTAGAGTTCAGGGAGAAATGAATGATTGATTGGAAGGTCTGGAATATTAGAAGAATTTTAATGAAAAAGGATTTTCTGTGTTTGAGACATGATCTGGAAGGAAGTACAGAATTTGTAACACAGGAACTTTGTAATCAGGATTATTGGATACATGCGGGAGAATGGTTTCATTTTCAACAGCTGCAAAGGGCAGTTAGGTGCTGTTTATTCACTATGGGGGGGGGGGGGTGACATCTCCATACATTTTGGGACCATGTAAATATGACACTATGGAAAATTCATTATAATGCAGTGATTTGAAGAATACAGGTTAAATGAAATAAGGAGAAATATGCAGCATTCATGAAAAGAGTTAAAGTCAAAAATTGGGTATAATGGAAAGGGTGTATTTTTCCAAAATAGAATGTACTAAGGTGTTGAGGTGGTTTCTCTGGCCTTAAGGTTCTACCTGCCATTTGGGATCATTACATGCATTGATTGCAGGGGTGGTACAGAGCTCCTTTACAAATCAAGTTAGAGTGGCAGAAGGGAGATTTAAACTGTTGGGGAAGTTGGGATTGTGCAGCAAGAAATATACACGTTATGGGAATGTCAAAAGGTGAAAGACTTGTGGTGTATGGTTATAAACATTTCAGAGACTATCCATGCGATAAAGGTGCTGACATCCTCATTGCTCCACTTTGGGAGAGGAATGGAAACTGAAGACTGAAAATATGAGAAAACATTCATTCTATTGATGGGGGGCTGGGTTAGAAGTGTGACATCTACAGGTTAAAAGGGAAACTTTGAAAGAAGGGAGAATATGGTAGCAGTAAATATCCTCCAAACATACACAGAAGTAATGGCCTAGGCAGGCAGAGAGGCCAAACTCATAATTAGGAAAATGTGGAAATTATATGGGAGAAGAAATGAAAGGACTCATGTTTTAGGCTTAATATTCATAAACAGGAATGAAATTGTGTGTTTTATTTCTCATTATGTCATAATGAAGTAGTCATAGTATATTCTACTTTATCTGGTTTATATTTCTTATACATTATTTCCACATTTTTCAAAAAGTATTTTTCTTTCTCTTGCTGTTTTTATTTTATGTACTTTGTGATTATCAGTATAGAAAAAGAGTAGATAACTGCAGAAGCCCATCTGATATAGACATAGTACAGTCAAAACCAGTAATAAAATTGAAAAATGCATGCAACAATCCTAAGGCAGTTCATACAAGGCTGTGACAAAATGTTGTGGCTAAAAAAAAAAAAAAAAACACAGATATCAACCTTGTGCAGTTGGTAGGGGGAAAAGTAGACTATGTCATTAAAATGTGGTTTACATGCAATGTAAAGAGCATTAGACTGCAGGGAGCTGAGGAACTGCAGAAATTGATTTGACACTTAACATTTGCCACATGCATACTGTCTGGCTCTCAGCAAGTTCACTTGAGTTTCCAGCTGGACTTACCTTGTTAAAAGAATTCTGAAAACCAATGAATGCTGTATTTTTCAAATGTGACTACAAATGACTCACAGTTTATTGGTTACAAGGCAACACAAGAAGATAAAAACTGAGAAAGAAGGGAAAAAGAGTGGAACAGGCTAACAGCTTCAGGTATTTGGAAAGGGTGGTTACAGAAAAGAGAAGTCTGAATAAGGACATCAAAACTAGAAAAAGAAGGGCAGGGGAGGTATGTGACTGAAGAAAGCCCAAGAAGTTGAAAAGTAAAGTGTACAAAACAGTAGTGAAACCAGTAAATCTGTAAGGCATATGCACCAGGGCAGTAAAGGTGGAGCAGGTCAGGAAACTAGAGGTGATGGAGATGAAGTGTCTGAGATGGATGGTAGGATGCAAATTGTGGGACAAAGACAAAGAAATGACACAGAGGAAGTCAAAGTCGCTCCAACTGCAGAGAAGGTCAAAAAGAACTGATTATAGTAGTTTGGGCATGTGTGCAAGAAAGCAGAAGACAATGAGGTGAAGCAGATGTGGGACAGACAGAAAGAAGGCAAGAGTAAACAAAGGCATTTAGACACGAGTTGGATGGATTGTGTGAGAGAAGACTTACATCAGACAGGAATAATGTGACACACTAATCCCATGTTAAAAAAAAAAAAAAAAAAAAGGTTGAAAAAGGAGGTTGATGATGGGGACGACACAAGCACGATTATCCAAAAAGTGAACATTTGACTCTTTCAGACATGATTAGAGCTAGCTTATGTTGTGACCTGAGGCTATGAGTAACGAGTAACTCTGTGCCATTAGTAACTTGAAATCAGGAAGTGTCATGCTAAATGTAGAATACAGCTTGCTGGCTAACTGCAGAGGTTGAGATACCAAAAAAACTGGGAACAAAACATTACTCAGAAGCATACTTTCCAACATCAGACAAGGAGCAGCCAGCTAAAATTCTACACATAAACTAGCATAAAATATGAATACCAAACAGCATGCAACTCTTCTGGCTTGCAGCAGAAATATGGGATACTATTCACAAAAAATAGAGTGACAAAAATGATGGAAAAATATATGGACATTATCAAAGAAACAGTGTAAAATCTGCAGACTTTAATGAAATACAGCACAAAATTCTACCATACAAGGTCATTTATTTTGCTTCAGAAAAAAGGAGATATAATGTGTGTCCTTCTTTCTTTAAATTGTTGCTACTACTATGTAGTGTAGTTTTCTGTGTACTACACAGCTTAAAAATCACATGTGACAATGGGAGGATTCAGAAAATTGTGTGAAAGGGTAAAGCAAACCTGAAAATAGAGATATATATCAAAACATTGGGGCATCCTAAATCAGCCCTGAAATTAGGAATGTTCCTTCAAAATGAGGAGAGTTGAGAGGTCTGCTCAGAAGACTTACCTGTATCATCATCAAACTCTGCTAACACAGATTCCACACCTTCCTCGCTGCTCGAAGATCTCTCTTGGCTTCTCAATGGCAGACTAGCAAGTCGTGCTCCAAGAAAAATCGGCTTGCAAGGCATTTTATAGATTTTTGCCAACAGCTGGAAATGAATGATTTCATAATTTTAAGATAATATGAAGAAAGGTATAGATAAAAAAAATACAATGAATGCAGTTAACTTTACAGCTTACAATTGTCTAAAATTTTGTGTTAACAATCATACTATATTCTCATCCTTGAACTGCATCTTGCTTTTGTTCAACACACAAATGTTTGTTTTACCAAACAATTATTCGTACATATTTTCAAAGTTTCCAGCCATGACTAATTCTGATGTCTTCCAAGGTGAGACAATGAAACTGACCCTTTAATATAATACTAGTATTATTTAATTGCATTTACATTTTGTTAGATCTCAAGTCACACAGAACTCAGTTAACAGGAAATATCTTGTCACTCACAAAGCACATCAGCAAATTCTCCTACTTGCATTTGAAAACACAATCTGTTTACACAGAATTTTATTTTGCGCTGCATTTTAGATGACAATACAAATACCTGTATTCAGTCATGGGTGTTACTAGAAGAGTTGCATTTTGTTTGAATGTAAACAATACCCAGTGCAGTTTTCAAATTACTCACACATCCTGCATATATAGGGCTTTTTGTTATCTGTATATCTTCCAACATGGATGAGGAAGATGAGTTTTCCAGAAGTACTATTAGAGAAGGCTGGGGACTCATTTGAGAATGGACAATCTATATCTTTTCACATAGGTAGATCACAGTTCCATCACATACACCGTGATCAACAATAAAACAAATGTAGCACAACACTCGGCAGGAAAAGAATAAAGTTGTGCAGAGTCCCAAATATGGGGCTGAAAACTTCATCTTAAAGTAACGGGTGGCAGGACTCTTTCTTTAACTGGGTAAGACCACTACACTCAAGTGTCCCTTTTCTGGGATGACTTGTGAGCACTGTATGGTTAACTGACCAATTTATTTATTTGTTTCAGTTTTAAAAATAGGAAAGTGAACTGCTTGACAGACCCTCTTCAGCCACAACCTGGGCACCATGGCACAAGACACACACAAAAAAATTATACACATAACATAAGAATACAGAGTTGTACATTGTACAGTAACAAAATAGAGATGATCCATCTGTATATTATTTACAATTAAAAATGCAAGTAATATTAACACTTGCAGCATGTACAGTTTAAGCAGGCATTCAACCAGTGATCATTTCTTAAAAGCACGTCTTTACAAGAACATCAGGTAGCCAACTTAGGTACCAAGAAACAGCTGATATTCTGGAAGTTAATACCAGCAACTTGCAGATACTGCTGTCTTGTATTAGTTGCTTACACAGTAAGCGTATCCTGAGCAACTACCAGAAAAATGGCAGATGCTGCTTATAACACAGCAGTATCACCATGAGACATGCTCAGAGTAGTTTGCATGTGAGAAGCGAGCCCAGGATTATAGCATGAAACTTGTTAACAATGCATAGTCTTTTAGCTGCCAGGATTAACTAAAAGATGTTCTAATGGTTCAAAAATAACATTTTCATATCAATTATACCTGTCTCCAGTGATTAATTTACTGAGTCAGCTGCCAGAAATAGCCAACTGCACATTTTACTAGCTGCCAGTATTAATAAATGATCTGTCAATGATACAATCTTAGGACATACTATTGTCGGGTATGGATGTTACAGTTGCAGAATACGCTACCAGAAATTTAGGAAAATGATTGACAGTTGTTGTTTTGGTCAAAATACACATTCTAAGCAATAAAGGATAATACTGCCATTTCAATTTTTAGGTGTTCATGTATATGCCTACAGTATTTATATTGTCAACATTTAGACACAACTAAATTCCTCCCTGTTGGTCCTATTAGTCAGATGATCCTTCACAAATGCATGCTTAATATCATTAGCATTCTTAAACAAATGTTGGTTTATTTCCTATTTTTATTTCTTAAAATCAGAGTAGAGAGTAAAACATGAAGAGTTCTTAGTAATGATATTTTTGATAAACCCATCTTATTATGAATATGTAAGAACTATAAAATGAGTTTAATGTTTGCCAGCACCAGTGTTCAGATATTTTTTTCATCAAAGGTTTGGACAAAATAGGAGAAACATCCGTTCTTTCAGGAACACAAGTGTCAAACTATCCAAATAAACCTGGTGGGATAGCTCCTAACTAAAAACATATTCTTAAATATCCAACACCCTGTAAAACTATTCAGCAGATTACACTAATCCTGGCAATCATACCATTTGTTCTTTAACAATATTTCTTTTCACCCAGATAGGGTGAAAACTATCACAACAAAGCAAGGAGTTAGAAAAAAATGTTTCCTGAAAATATTGGATACAAAACATTGTTTCACTTTGTCTTCTGAAATACTAGCATGCAAACAATAAACTGAAACACTACATCACCCACTGACAAAACATAAAACTTCAGCACAGGTATTAATTTAATCCAAACTTTTCTAAAGTCCAACATTAGATACAGTCCAAGAAATAAATATATAATCTAAAAGAGCAAGTATGTAGTGGTCATACATCACTGAAGGCTACTTTTATAAAAGCATTCCCACCAGCATTACTAGTTACCTCACAATGGTGCTACGATGACCCCATTACCTATACTCCTAGTCAAAGGTATCCTGGATAAAAGATGCTGAGGGTTTAGCAACCAGAGGCATTCTTTGTGTACTGCAATGGAGATAAGAACTGATATCTTATTTCCAGGGTAAAATAAACACCAATTCCATAAAAGTAGAACATAACTCAACTTCACCAACATCAACAGTTTTAGAAAACAAAAATGTCTCTAAAGCATTCAGTATCTATTTCATGAGGTATGATCTTTCACATTGACAGCCACAAAAATTAAATAATCTGAATATATGTGACCTGGAGGTTATCTAAAAATAATGTAACACCTCTGGAAAATCCTCAGTCACATTTTAACGTACTATCAATATGCCAACGGCTCTTCTTTTCCACTTATTAAAGCCACTACAATGGATCTGTTTGGAGGATTATTAATGTTCTTATGAATTTGGGAATGCTAACAATAGCTGGAATATAGGTTTCTTACCTTTTAAAAATTGTCTTAACTGATCAGTTAAAAATGCATCAACTGCTAAATCAAACAATACAGAATCAATTCTGTGACTCGGGAATCACCTCATTTCTAGAAACAGCAGTGTAAAAATCTGCATCATGCAAAATATTTTGCATCTTATTCACATAGCCAGACGTTTAAGTAATCACTACCCTAGCCCACCCACATCAAGTTTCATAATCTTGATATTCTTTGTCCATACTTAGTGATCATAATAAAAATCTCTCCAGTCTGAATGGAGAGATAAGTCAGCAAGTAAAGGAGTAGTATTGTTGAAATTAAATTCATCCTCAAGTCTTGGGTACCTTAACGAGGTGGACCTTGTTTACCACAAAATCTCACCAAGACAACACTGATATATTAACTGTATTTATACAGCGCATATCATGGACAGAAGTAAGTCAAAAATTAAAAAAGATAGTTGGGTGCAAAACACCCAGGATAAAAAAAGTGCCCAATCCTGGTAGTCACACTGGTGCCAGAAATGGAAAAAATGACAGTGTAGAATCCTCAAAATATGGAAACATTCCTACAATAGGGCTAGGCCAGGCCCAGGGGGAGGACGGCCCCTATCTTGTAGAAGCAAGTAGCAGTCCACAAAAATCACAAAAATTGATAGACCAAAGAAGAGCAATAAAGATAATAGAGTGGACTATTAAGGATAAGAAAGAAATGATGCACTGTTACTAGTATGCAAAAAGCCCAGAAATTCCAAACATAAGATATACAAAACAATCAAGAGAGAAATTAGAGGAAAGAAAAACACTTCCACAAGAAAAACTGTCAGAAGTTTCAAACAAAAATTTGTGTTCATCAATACAACAGATCTGTGAAAAACAATATACAGACCAAGAAACTTCAATTTGTTTGAAAAAAGAAGCATCTGAGGAAGTGCGAAAATATAAAAAACAAGACCAGGAGATTTTTGAAACATATAAAAAAAGAAATATGGACATGGGAAAGAAAGAGATTTGATATGGTGCATTACTTATGCAAAGGTGAAAGCCAAAATAATTAATGAATTAATTAGTGCAAAGAAGGCAGCAACAAAGACATTCAAAGAGAGACACAGGCATAGGCATCCAGATATGAAAAATTCCACAATGAAAAAAAAATATCACAAGGAGGGAAAGTAGAAAAGAAGATTAGTACAGTAGAAGTTAAAAAATAGAAGTTGAAGTTATGGAGTGCCTGCAAAGTGAAGGATTTGGTGAAGAAGGTCTAAAAAGAAGTTATATCCTTACCATAACGTTCCATGTGGAGTGTTCATCTCGCCTTTGTTCTTACACATGGGTGTCAGAGCCGATTCTCGGCTCCGAGTCGGCCGCTTAGCAAAACTTTGCATCTAGGAGAAGCTCGAGACCAACCTACCTCCCACAATTCCCTCTGCCTCTACTTCAGATCTAGTTTGCAAACAATACCAGATCCAACAATAACAAGGTAATCAACCATAAAGGAATACATAAGTATACATAAGGAGCGTAAACCAGCTCAAGCCAGTAGAAACAACAGAGAGACTACTAGTGGGAGACAAACAGACCAGACTTCTAAATCCATACGTTCTTCCAGACCTGAGGGTGGGAGGGTGGGGATGTAAGAACAAAGGCGAGATGAACACTCCACATGGAACGTTATGGTAAGGACATAACTTCTTTATGTGAGAGTGTTCAATCTCGCCGTTTGTTCTTACACATGGGTAGCGTCCCTAGCTCCGTTACCCTGAGTGACTCACGGAAGAACGTTCCTGAGCACAGTGGAACCAAAAGATGCTCTATCCCTGGAAGTCTTATCAACTTTATAATGAGTGATGAATGTATGCGGTTTAGACCAAGTGGCGGCTGCACAAATAGTGTCCAACAGCAGACGAGCCGCATGAGCCAGAGATGTGGAAACTGACCTAGTAGAATGTCCCTTTGGTTTGGTGGGCAAAATTTGATTTGAAGCAGAATACACGAAGGTTATACAATCAGTTAGCCATATGGAAAGTGTGCGCTTCGTCACTGCCATGCCCTTTTTGTTGTCCGCAAAGGCTATAAAGAGTTGGTCCATTTTTCTATGGTCCTTAGTTCTATCCAGGTAGAATCTGAGTTGTCTATGAACATCCAATTGGTGTAACATATATTCCAGCTTGTTGGAGTGGTTCTTGAAAAATGTAGGAAGCTCAATGGATTGATTAATGTTGTTAACCGAACAAACCTTAGGGAGAAAGGAAGGGTTGGTGTGTAATGATACCCTGTCAGGGTGAAATATTAAATACGGCGGTTTGATGGAAAGTGCCTGAAGTTCTGACACTCGTCTGGCTGAGGTGATAGCTCCCAGGAAAAGAGTTTTCCAGGACAAGAACTTTAAGGAACAGGAAGAAGCTGGTTCAAAGGGTGGTAAAATTAACTGGGACAAAAGTAAATTTAGATTCCAAGGAGCTGTAGGTGATCTAACTGTTGGTCTGAGATGAAAAGACCCTTTCATGAAGGCCTTACAAAGCCTATGAGCCATAATAGGGACTCCGTTTTCTCCTATGTGAAAGTTGGAAATAGCGGCCAACTGAACTTTTAAAGTGGCAGTAGATGCTCCTTGGTGAAACAGAATGGACAGAAATTCCAAAATCTTGTTTAGGGGGGCCACTAAAGGATCCAAATGCTGTGAAGTCGCCCAGTAAACGAAACGTTTCCACTTACCAGAATAGATCTTAGTAGTGGAAGCCTTATGAGAGGCGACCAGAATGTTCTGAACCGCCGGAGAAAGAAGATCAGACCTGGCTAAGTAGGGAAGCGGAGCAGCCAGGCTGCTAACTTGAGGGATAGAAGCGATGGGTGAGGAGCTCCTGACGAATGAGTCAGCAGATCTGGCACTGGGTCCAGAATCCAGGGCTTCTGCATTTGATGGGCTTGAACAAAGGGGAACCAAATCTGTCGAGGCCAGAATGGGGCAATGAGAATTATAGTCCTCTCCTGGTCTTTGGCTTTCTGAAGAAACTTCGGGATCAGTGGTATAAGAGGGAATGCGTATAGGAGACCCGGGGGCCAATCGTGAATCAGAGCATCCCTGGGGACATCCCCTGGAGGGGGTAAAAGGGCAAAGTAGCTTCTGCATTTGGTGTTCATTGGAGACGCAAACAGATCGCAGCAAGGCTGGCCCCATTTGCGGAAAATCCTTTCCGCCACTTTCTGATTGAGGGACCACTCATGAGGTAACAGAATGGCTCTGCTCAACCTGTCCGCTATGACGTTGGATAACCCTGGGATGTGCGTTGCTACTAGAAAGCGACCCGTGGATTCTGCCCACTGCCAAATTCTCATGGCCTCTCTGCACAACTGGTAAGACTTGGTTCCTCCCTGTTTGTTTATGTACCAGACTACGGACATGTTGTCCGTCTGTACTGCAATTGTCCCTAGAGGTAGAAGGGGGGAGAAGTGTTGCAACGCTAGAAACACCGCCCTCATCTCTAGAACATTTATGTGCAGGTTGTACTCTAAGCTGGACCATTCGCCTTGGACTGTCTGTCCCTGAAAGATGCCCCCTCACCCTATCAGGGAAGCGTCCGTGGTCACTGTGGCTGTTGGTTTGGGTAATACAAACGGCCGGCCGCTGATGAAGTTGTGATTCTGTAACCACCAAGACAGGTGTGCTTTGCAAGTGTTCGTTATGTGAATCTCGTGTGTCAGCGGTAACTGTTGGAACGACCACTGTGTGACCAGCAGCCATTGGAGAACTCTCATGTGTAGCCTCCCCATGGGAACTGCAATGAGGGAAGCTGACATGAGCCCTAATACTTTCAGAACTAGATTGGCTGGGGACTTTTTGGACAATAGCAGGAGAGATACGTGATCTTGAAGGAAAGCTATTCTTGTGAGAGGTAGTTTTAGTAGCATAGAACGGGTATCTAGATCTGCGCCTAAAAATGAAATATGCTGTGAGGGCTGTAACGCAGATTTTTCGAAATTTATCGAAATCCCTAACTGAGCACAAAGGCTGATTGTGTAGTCCCTGGCCTGTATCAGTTGATGCTCGGTGGTGGCAGTAAGGAGCCAGTCGTCCAGATACGGAAACACCCGGAATCCTAGGCGTCACAAGTGAGACGCTACCACTGCCATGCATTTGGTGAAAACCCTGGGGGCTGAGGTTAGACCAAAGGGCAGGGCTCGAAACTGAAAGTGGCTGGCTCCCAGCCGGAAGCACAGGTGATCTCTGGACACTCTGGCCATTTTAATGTGGTAGTAGGCGTCTCTGAGATCTATTGAGCACATCCAGTCGTCCTTCTGTAAAAACGGAAGGATCGATTGAAGCGTGACCATCCGGAACTTTTCTTTCTTCACAAATGAATTGAGATCGCTTAGGTCCAGGATTGGCCTCCAGTCCCGTCTTCTTTGGAACTAAAATGAACCTTGAGTAAGTTCCGGATCCTCTTTGGTCCGCTGGGACTGGTTGGATGACTCTTTTTTTCCTAGCAGCTTTGAGATTTCTATAGCTGCAGGTTTTCGCAGATGGGGTGGTACATCTGGGAATCTTTTTTGTGGTAATGGGGGAAATACAAAGGGGATTTTGTAACCTCTGGAAATAATGCTTTTTACCCAATTGTCTGAAGTAAGGCTTTGCCAGGCCTGAGGGTATAAAGCCAAGCGACCCCCGACTGCCTCCAGAGCAGGACAGTCGGGCCTCCTCTCAGGAGTGCTGGAAAGGCTTCCCAGGGATGGTATCCCTGTCACCTTGGTTCTGCGGACCCCCTCTGCTGCCAGGGCGGCATCTTCCATTTCTGCCCCCTCCTCTGCCTCTGGGGGGGGGCATCACCCTGTGTGCCTGGGAAAGAACCCTGGGGTTTACGAAACCACATCTTTCCACCTCGTTGCCCTTTGGGGTACGGTCTGGATGGGGTGGAAAAACGGACTCCGACAGCAAACAGAGTCTTTCCCTCCTGCTCACACCGGGTTAGGGTCTCCTTTACTTTGGGGCCAAAAAGAGTGGCACCATCAAAGGGCGCGTTAGTAAAGGAAGACTTGAAGGCTTCCGCAAAGGAGCACAGACGCATCCAGGATTGTCTACGAAGAGCAATCTCTGAAGCTGCAGCCCTACTCGACCCTTCGGCCGCATACAAAATGAGCCTCATGGACAAGTTCACAATAGACGTAAGGGTATTGAGCTGTGCTGTAACCTTATCCGAGACAGCAGCATCTGTATTACCCTGGAAGGTATCTCCCAACTCCTTGACTAGATCCCTCTGTAATCGTGTGAAGTGTGTCAAGTAGTTCAGCGATCGCATGGAAAAAGTCGCTGAACTGAAAATGCACTTCCCATATCTGTCCATGGTCCTAGAGTCTCTGTTAGGGGGATGGACAGACGAGGAAGATTCAGACATCTCCTTTTTAGTGGCTGCGGCCACCACCATAGCGTCAACTGGAACTCCCTTAGTAAGGTATGACTTGTCCTGAGGGGCAGTTATATATTTGTTGGGTTTCCTGGGAACTGGCTCCACTGTGTCAGGTGCCTCCCACGCCCTTCGAGCAATTAATTCCATTAACTCGTCGAAGGGCGGAGTGACCCAGGAGGAGGAAGGGCGAGCACCAAATGCCTTCAGCAGAACCGACTCATCCTCAGAAGGGAGTAAGGCCTGCCAATCACCTCTCTGCTTCAGGATCTCCAGGATGTCAGCAAATGAGACATCCTCTGAGGGTGATTTTGGGGACCCTTCTGACTCATCTAAGTCAGTATCCGATGTTAAAGATTCTTGTGCAGAATCCAAGTGCCTCCTCTTACACAACTTTTTCCTCGGAACGTCATCGGGAGGGGCATCCGATGAGGCCTCCGAGGAAGAAGGGTGTCCCTCTGGGAGTGGCTGAGACACTGGTGCTCTACGCTTATGTGTAGTCGTGGGTGCAGAAGTAGACAACGGACCTTTACGGGAGGGAGAAGTTGCTTCTGCTGACGTGGTTGTCTGAGAAGACAATACCTTCCTCATGAGGTCGAAGGCCCCCGGACCCCGAGCCGAGGAATCCCCCTGTTCCGAAGAACGCGGAAGAATCTCCGACGCGGAGGCCAAGGGCATCGACCCCGAGGACGGAGCCGAAGTGATCCGCGCCGAGGCACCGAGGGGGAGAGTTCGGCACCGAAGCATCGGTTCGACTCTCGGTCCCGGAGCCAAGGATAGATCGTCGGCTCCGCGAGTCCACTAACGGTTCCGACGGAGTCGAGGTCAACGGTGCCGACCGCGGAAGGGACGGTTCCGGCACCATGGGCTCCACTATCAGCAGATCAATATCTCCCGGCTCCGAAAGCTGGGTAGGCCTCGGAGGAGGATCAGATGGAGATAAAGGAAGGCCTTCGAGTCTCGACACCAATTGGGAGGAGACTGAAATGAGCTTGGACAGGGCTGGGGTTCTCCATTAACTTCTGCACCACACGATCTACGTCGGTGTCGGAGAGGGGCCTGGAAGATCTGGTTGAAGGAACCGAGGACGGTGCTGACCTCAATAAAGCAGGAGGTGGAAGCTCCGTCACCGGTTCCAAGACTCGAGGCTCGGTGACGGTAAGAAGTTCGACACTCGGCACCGAAGCCTGTGGAACCGGTGAACGAACCTTAAACGAAGAACTCGAAGCCGATGACCTGGGCTCCGATGTCTTCGACTCCTTCGAGGACTTAGAAGCCTGGTCTGACTTGTCAAGCGCCTCTTGAAAGGCAGGCTTCAAAAGACCTCTATCCATAAGCTTCCTGCGTCTATCTGTCATGACCCTTCCACTAAAAGAATGACAGATAGAACAGTCTTCTTGTAGATGGAGAGGGCCAAGACAGTAGACACAGGAGCTATGGTTGCCAGTGACAGACATCTTTTGCCCACAGTGACACCTCTTAAATCCCGACTTGGCTTTTTCAGACATATCTGTAAGAAAAAACACTGTACAATATCCAATAACACTGTCAAAAAAGTTAGAAGCAAGTACACAGACACAGCTATAAAAATTCTAATTATCAATCCTAGTCCAGTAAGAAGGTGGGGTAGGCCCTAAGGAACTAAACTTTTTATATATATATATATATATATATCTAAATTATATATAAGAAAGTAGCCAAAGGATGACTAGACCCACACACACACAGTAACTTCAAATTCTAAAAGGATCAAAACTTTTTTAGAAGAAAAAGGTAAGAATTTAGCTTATCTTCCCAAGTTGGTCAGAGCTCTTCAAAAACGATGCGATCGGTTGCAGCGGCAAACTAGATCTGGGGTAGAGACAGAGGGAATTGTGGGAGGTAGGTTGGTCTCGAGCTTCTCCTAGATGCAAAGCTTTGCTAAGCGGCCGACTCGGAGCCGAGGATCGGCTCCGACACCCATGTGTAAGAACAAACGGCGAGACTGAACACTCTCACATCACAGGTTACATCACAGCATGATGGAACGAGTCTCCAAAGTAAAGAGAAACAGGAACATCAGGAGACATCTGAAGAAGAAATATGGACATGGGAAAGAAAAAGAGATTTAATATGGTGTAATATCTATGTAAAGGAGAAAGCAAAACTAAACAATACAAAAAGAGCAGCACCAAAGACATCTGAAGAGAAATAAAGGCAAAGGAATCCAGACGTGGAAAACCTTACAATACAAAAAAAGAAGACAAAGAGGAAATGTAGAAGTTAAAGAAATAGAAACTGAGGTTATGGAGTACTTACAAAGTGAAGGATTCAGTGTACAAACTCTAATTCAGAAAGCATCACAACAGGATAGAGAAATGGACATCCAAATTAATGGGAAACCAGTGGAACGGGAAGCAAATGTTCAGGTGCCATATCAAGATAATTTGCAGCCTTCCACAGGAAGCCAGTATAAATGTTCACTTGAAGCTGGACAGCAAGGGAAAGAACAGGAAACTGTGGAAACTGACACAGTCAATGTTTAGGAGTTATAGGCCAGTGAGTTCCCATATGACAGAGCAACAGATGTCACAGGATGAAAATGAAGAGAATGTGTCACAGGAAGACGCTACAGAACTTTCTTTAGAATACCTGTAGGAAATGGAAAACAAAAAATGTGCCCTCAGTTTAGAAGAAAATGAGCTAAGAGAAGAGTTGCTTGATTTAATAGAGATAGACATATTAACATCAGTGAAAGAAATAAACTGCAGAAGGTCAGTAAAACCCAAAAAGTCAGAAGTTGGATAAAACAAATAAACACAGTAATTAGGACTGCCCATAGAGATCCATGCGATATAACAAAAGTAAACACAATATATTACTGTGCAGCTAAATTAATAACAGCTAAAATACTACAACAAAAACACAGAGTAGTGAGGGAAAGGAAGGGGAGAAATCGAATGCCATCACAGAAGTATCGAATAGAGAAAACTACAAAACAATTAAGACAAGCAGTGTCACTGTTAGAAGAGTCTAGAAGAGGGAACAGTTCAACAAAAATATTTAGAAAGGTAAACATGATAAAAGCAATGTGCAGTATTAGAACAGATCAGGATCATGCACTATCACAAATAACAAACTAAAAATCTCAGCACAGGCAGAAAAATTTAGACGATATGCAGATAAATATAAAGGATGACCCAAAACAGTTTTACAGAGAATTGGCAAACAAGGTAAAGGGAATTGAAAGACCACCCAAAAAATAAGAAATACATGCATATTGAAGAAGTATTTATGAAGATCCTGTGGAACATAAAGATGCTAAATGGATAGAAGTAAAGGAAAGAAGTTTGAATGTACAGGATATGAAATGGGATGAAGTAACAGTCAGAGAGATTGAAATAAAGTTAAGAAAATCTTCTAACTGGAAAACCCCAAGCCCAGAAGCAGCACCTAACTTCTGGTTAAAAGTATTAATATCTTTGCATGAAGATTTGGCCATGAGTAAGAACTATTTATATGCGCACCCCGAACAGACACCAACCTGGCTAACAACAGGAAAAACAATGCTCCTACTTAAGAGTGAACCTCCAAGCTACCCTAAAAATTATAGACCAATAACCTGCCTTTTGACAACGTATAAACTATACACTGGAATTGATACCAACAAAGTTTTCTATTCATTTAGAAGAAAACTCAATTATGGCAGTAGAACAAAAAGGCAATAAAAGAAAGTAATATGGAACAAAGGATCAACTGTTAAAGTCATAGTGGAGAACTGTAAAAAGGGGAAGAATCCAAGTACGGCATGGATGACTACAAAAAAATAATTTAATATTATGTCATGTTCACAGATCGAGTTCTTAAAAATGTATAAGATACACCCAACACTGATCAACTACATTACTGTGACCATGAAACAGTGGCAGATCACTTTGCAATTAAGCCACGATAAACAAATGATTACTCTGGGAAGAAAATTCAAGGGGGGGGGGGCGGTAATTGCAGAGTGACTTTCTCTCACCACTGCTATTCTGTCTTGCCCTTAACCCATTAAGCTGTCTACTTAGCTTAGGCCATGGCTATAATTTGGCTCCTAGAAAACAAAGTGAAAAGGCTTCTCATCTTCTCTTCTCTTCTCTTTGTCGATGACTTAAAACTGTATAGATCATCAGAAGAGGAACTGAAAGCACAAATGGAAGTTGTCAAAACTTTTTCAGAAGATGTAAAAATGCCATTTGGTCTTGATAAACGTGCAAAAGCAACCTTTAAAGCAGGAAAACTGCACCAAGAAAACATCAGTTTGTGTTATAAAAGAACTTGAGAAAGTATATATAAATATTTAGGAACTGATGAAGGATCAACAATAAAACATGAACAAATGCAAATAAAACTTAGTAAGGAATATTTTAGAAGACTTAAATTAATCCTGAAAACAGCGTTGACATCTAGGAATAAAATTCAAGCTATAAACCAATTTGCTCTTCCTGTCCTAACTTACAGTTCTGGAGTGATTGACTGGTCCCAAAATGTGTTGGACAGATTAGACAGGAAAACAAGAAGGATGCTTCATGCTCACCACACGATTTATAAAAATCAGTGTATACCAAGATTATATATTCCCTGTTCCAAAGAAGGTATGGGCCTCCTTGAAACTGATTACATGTACAGATCTGCAATTGTGGGCCTGCACACATATCTACTGATACAGACCCAAATGTAGTGAAAGTTTTGAAACACGGAGTAAATCTAAGATGACTTCCCTGCTTAGTCTTGCAGAAGCATATCGGCTTCAAGCAGGAATGGAAATCAAACCAGAAGTAGAAAAAAATCAGGCAGCAACTGAATATGCCAAAAAAACAAAAGAAAGAATATAAGGTGAAGGACCAGATCAGAAGGCAAGAAATGTGGAAAATCCGTAAATATAGCTGCAAGTATAGAAAACGTCTGGAAGAATCTCATGTTGATTTGAATCAAATGCAGGAAGGAGAGGCGAATTCAAGTCAAGAGATGAAAGGTTAATATTGGCAACCCAAGATAGTGGGCTATGTACATACTGGGTTACAAGTCCACTGAACATGTGGGAGAAATAGACAAATATATAGTTTTTATAAAACAGAACTAGAAATAGTCGAAAACCTCGTCGATGGTTGTGACATACTAATGGCAGAAGGACTGTATACTGAAAGGAATAACAATGTGGCAAGATTGTTGCACTGGGAACTGTGCAAACATTATATTTAAGTGGCTGGAAAACACTCAAAACACGAGCTACAGAGTATCATAGAAAACGATGGTTTACATTACATAGATCACCCATTACCAACAGTTCAAAAGATAGATGTGAGAAAACTGGATATAGTGGTCCATGAAAAGAAGACAAAAATAGTACTGATTACTGAATCTCCACACCCAGTGACTACAGTGTCTTGCATACAGAAAGACGCAAAGTCATAAAATAGCAGGATTTGCAGGCAGAAACAAGAGCAATGTGGAAGAAAGACACCAAGCCAGTTCCAATAGTAGTAGGAGCAAAGGGACTTGTAGAAGAGAATCTACAATCATATTTAGATATGTTACCAATACATGTAACTCCATACAAATTGCAGGAGTCGTCATTACTGGGCACATTGGGGGTGCTGCAAAGAGCACTTTTGGCTGACATCAAAGATTGAAACAATACTAACTTCATGAACTTTAATCATACAGTGACTTAGGACTGGAGTTCACTCCCATCATGGTATTAAAAGCCCCATATATATATATATATATATATATGAAAACATATAAATACCCTGAAGTCTGTTGTATACGTAAAAAGTAGCCCAAAACTTCACTGATGGATGAAAAGAAACGTGGAAATGAATTCCAAGTTGAAAAAAGTCATCAAATACAAAAAGATTTATTCCACGTAAGTGCTTTCACGGTATAAACCGCTTCCTCAGACGTGATACAACTAATAACCTAAAAGAAACATTTAAATAGGCTGACATCACTTCCTTAATTGAATCAAACAATCAATTCCACAAATCCAAATAATTACATCTCAAATGTTGCATATAGAGATAAAACAAAAAATAAAAAATCTAAAAGAAGTATAACAACAAACCAATGAAACAAGCATAATCTACTAGTCATGATTTCAGAAACATCACTTCAAGGGTCTTGCCTTTAACACAGGTTTTAATGAAATGCTCTCATTAAGTCCCTGCCTAAATGTGCTCCCAAGCGAAAAATCCACTTAAGTTCAGATTCCTCAGTCAGATTTACTGCATCTCCACCTCTGATGCTAAGGATTTGTACATGTAATACTTGGAATAAAAATACATGCCCCTGACCATATTGGATCATGTGTTTAGCTATAGCACTGCTCAGTTCACCCCTGGTGAAACAGTAAAGGTGGTCCCTTATACGCTCAGTGGATTCTTCGTTTGGGAGCACATTTGGGCAGGGGACTTAACGAGAGCATATCATTAAAACCAGTGTTAAAAGCAAGGCCACTGAAATGATGTTTCTGCAACAATGATTAGTAGATTATGCTTGATTTTATTGTATTTTGTCTTTTTATTACACTTCTTTTAGATTTTTTATTTTTATATACAACATTTGAGATGTAATTATTTGGACTTGTGGAATTGATTGTTTGATTCAATTAAGGAAGTGATGTCAGCCTATTTAAATGTTTCTTTTAGGTTATTAGTTGTACCACGTCTGAGGAAGCGGTTTATACCGTGAAAGCGCTTACGTGGAATAAAGCTTTTTGTATTTGATGACTTTTTTCAACTTGGAATTCATTTCTACGTTTCTTTTCATCCATCAGTGAAGTTTTGGGCTACTTTTTACGTATACAACAGACTTCAGGGTATTTATATGTTTTCACGTTACTTGTTCTCTGGGTAGCTTTACTGATGGATAGTAATACCTAATAATGCGAACGTTAACTACGAGAAGTTGGATGTCTTGGGAACTGTATTTGCGGATGGAATTAATCCGCTTCTGCACTTGGAAGATTTACCTACTCCCTCTATGGATGAGATGGACATGGCTACTAGCGCCTCAGTAAGACAGTTGAAGCGCGATTTGGAGAACAATCTATTTAGCTTCAAAAGGCTTCAATGCCAGCGATATCACCTTGAAGCTAGTATCAAGTATCGGGTGATTCCTAGAGGCCTCCGTATTCTCAACATGCCGACTTACGGTACTGTGTATCCAGATCTGCTAGCTAGGTGGCAGCAGATCAACTTGAAAGCTAGTAATGCTTATATTGAACTTCTGCTTGAATACTTTCAACCGAAAGAGATCGAATTGAGAGTTAAGGCGAATGAACAACAGCAGCAGTTGATTAATAGTTTGGGCAAGGATTGTGCTGACATTTTTCTACATGAACTAAGTCAGAGAATAGTTCGCTATGAAAATAACCTTTTAGCACAAAAAAGAAAGAAATTGTCACGTGATAAACATGATTTTGACAACAACAATGTATTTGTCTGGCCCAGGGTAACTGCTACTTCTGAATCTCTTAATGTGGTGAATCGCAATGGCAATGGGAAACCGGATAGAGTTTCCTCTGCAGTAGAGCCAGCTGTTCTTACTGATGTGCAGCAATTGGAGGATGGACAGAATAATTCAGCAGATTCAGTGACTCCTGTAGCTGGCAGTACTGTCAATCCGGTTACAGACAACAGGTCTGGTGGCCCTAACACCTCGCAATTGGTGACTTCTATGTATTTCACTCCAGCTGAGGCGCCCTCTAATTCGCCTACGGCGGGCTCTTTGGCAGCCATGAGAACTAGCACGGTAGTGCGCCGAAAAATTCATCTGGACAGACTTCAGAGGGAAGAACCGCAGGATTTTCCGCAAGTTCCTTTACCGATCAGGACGGGAAGGAAGAGGAGTATCGAACACGAACCGAACAGGGGCTCAAAACGCAGGGACTCTTATACGGAGACCCAATATCTCCCACAGAGGCAACGGTGGAAACCAAATCCTTAACTTGGAATATATCTGATTACGTCTTAACTGAGGATGAACTGTGTCTTCTAGATAAAGGTTTGACATTCATACCTAATATTGGTGTCGATATTAGTGAAGCACTCATTGCATTGAGACTGTTTGTGAGAAATGTTAACTTTAAATTACTTTTTGATAATCAACCCACTGGCCAACAGAATTTTTTTAAAAAACGGAGCTTAGCTAATCCACCTTTACATCCGAATTTGGATGTTTTTCTTAAAAGCACAGAGAAAGAACTTTATGCTAACTTTTGTGACTCTAACCATGACTTTTCAGGGAACTTGTCGGACAAAGAGCTTATTGCTTTTAACTCACTGAAATCTAATAATGACATAATAATACGTCCGGCTGATAAGGGTGGATTGACTGTTGTTATGAATCGTAAATTTTACATTGATTCTATGTTAGAACAGTGAGTCATACACTTCTGTAACTCCGTCAGACTTGAAGGATTCTTGCAGTAGTGTAGTGGATACCTTAACTGAATGTAAGGCTTTGAATATTTTAACTAATGATTTATTTAATTATTTTTTGGTTGAGTACCCTATTATACCCCGAATCAACGGGTTACCCAAGGTTCACAAACACAGTACTGCTCCGCCCTTTAGACCTATAGTGGCTGGGGCTGGTTGGCTCACTGAGCCAATCTCCATTTACTTGGACAACAAGCTCAAGTTAGTATTAAAGCATTTCCCACAAGTGTTGAAGGACACAGGGGATTTTTTACAAGATTTTTACCTATTCACTACTGCTAACAATAACACATCCATTTTTCATCTAGTGACCTTGGATGTGGTTTCGCTATTTACTTGTATACCTAACCAAACTGGTTTAGAAATGGTTAAAAATGTCCTATGTGAGTTTATGGTTGCAACAGAAGCAGACTTTTTATGTATGCTTCTTGAGATTGTCCTTGACAACAATTACTTTGTTTTCTTGAACAGTCTGTATAGACAGACCACGGGTGTGGCTATGGGCACAAGTTGTGCCAACTCCTACGCGAACCTGGTCATGGTTGCGTGGGAGAAGGAGAACATCTTGAACCACCCCAACGTGGCCTTCTATAAACGTTTTGTAGACGATCTATTTATTCTGTGGTCTGGGCAGGACACCTTGTTGCCAGCATTTCTCACTAATATCAATAGTACCAGTAGTTTTTTGAAGTTCACGATGGATGTGTCTTTTAGTTCTGTAAATTACTTGGATGTAACTATTTATAGAACACCAAGTGGTTTTGCGAGCAAAGTATATAGGAAACCGTGCTACAGAGCTGCATACTTGTCTGTTGATAGCATGCACCATCCTCGAACCTTTGACAATATTGTCAAAGGCCAAGTCCTTAGGATATCACGTCTCTGTTCTGAAGATGATGTTTTCCACAAAGAGTTGGATAATGTCAAGAAAGGTTTTTTAGCAAGAGGTTATCCGTCTAGTAGGGTTACCAACACCTGTGTTAGTGCATCCGGACTTAGATCATCTAGGGGCAAACCCTTTTATTCTGCTTCCACTGACATAGTACATAGGTCAGATAGTGAGGGTTCTCGTCTGCCCCTGGTACTACCTTATTGTAAGAACATTCACATGATAGAATCCACGATTTTGAACAGTTGGAACATGTTGATGAGTGATGACAACATTAGGTCCATAGTGGGCAATTGCCCATTTTATGCTTACAGCAATTTAAAGAGCCTCAAGCAACAGTTATGTTTTCCTGACCTTACTTTGAATAGTAATGCTCGAACAACACATTGTTTTTATGGGACCCGTAAATGTGGCTCATGCCCCCAGTGTGATTACATTGACACGTCCAGGTTTTTTCGAAATCCTAATGATGGTCGCCTCTGGCAGATTAGGTGCAATTCTGATTGCCACACTAAGAATCTTGTCTATGTGGCTGTATGCCAGTCTTGCTATCACTTCTACGTAGGGAAGACAAACAGGTCGCTCCGTGAGCGTATAAGGGACCACCTTTACTGTTTCACTAGAGGTGAACTGAGTAGCGCTATAGCTAAACATATGATCCAACAAGGTCAGGGGAATAATATTTCTATTTCAAGTACTACATACACAAATCCTTAGTATCAGAGGTGGAGATGTAGTAAATTTGACTGAGGAATCTGAACTCAAGTGGATTCTTCGTTTGGGAGCACATTTGGGCAGGGGACTTAACGAGAGCATATCATTAAAACCAGTGTTAAAAGCAAGGCCACTGAAATGATGTTTCTGCAATAATGATTAGTAGATTATGCTTGATTTTATTGTATTTTGTCTTTTTATTACACTTTTTTTAGATTTTTTATTTTTATATGCAACATTTGAGATGTAATTATTTGGATTTGTGGAATTGATTGCTTGATTCAATTAAGGAAGTGATGTCAGCCTATTTAAATGCTTCTTTTAGGTTATTAGTTGTATCACGTCTGAGGAAGCGGTTTATACCGTGAAAGCGCTTACGTGGAATAAAGCTTTTTGTATTTGATGACTTTTTTCAACTTGGAATTCATTTCTACGTTTCTTTTCATCCATCAGTGAAGTTTTGGGCTACTTTTTACATATATATATATATATATATATATATATACATATATACAAAAGCTGGGATGAAGGGGCAGGTTAAAAAGTCTTTTTCGTTTTGAAATTACCTTATGCCAAATTCAAGAAATCAAATGTAGGGTCATTATGTAATAATTAGAAGTTATGTCCTTACCATAACGTTCCATGTGGAGTGTTCATCTCGCCTTTGTTCTTACACCTGGGTTCGGAGCCGATCCTCGGCTCCGTGTCGGCCGCTTGGCAAGCTCTGCATCGAGAAGAAGCTCGAGACCAACCTAACTCCCACAATCCCCCTCTGCCTTTACCTCAGATCTAGTTTGCAAGCAAACCAGAAGTTAACAGAGAGAGTAACACAATCATGCCAAGAAGAACATAACTGAAAAGAAACATATATATATATATATATATATATATATATATATATATATATATATACACAACCACTGCGTAAGGCAGAAGCAGGAGAAACCAAACCAGACACCAAATTGGACGTTCTTCCTGAGGGTGGGAGGGTGGGAATGTAAGAACAAAGGCGAGATGAACACTCCACATGGAACGTTATGGTAAGGACATAACTTCTAAATGTGAGAGTGTTCAATCTCGCCATTTGTTCTTACACCTGGGTAGCGTCCCTAGCTCCATGTTCCTGAGGAACTCACGGGAGAACGTTCTTGAGCACAGTGGAACCAAAGGTTGCCCTGTCCCTAGAAACCTTGTCTACCTTGTAATGAGAAATGAATGTATGTGGTTTAGACCAAGTGGCAGCTGCACAAATAGTGTCTAATGGTAGGCGAGCTGCATGAGCCAGGGATGTAGATACCGATCTTGTAGAGTGCCCCTTGGGTTTGACAGGTAAAGTTTGTTCCGAAGCAGCATAAACAAAAATAATGCAATCAGTTAGCCATTTGGAAAGGGTTCGTTTAGTAACTGCTACACCTTTCCTGCTGTCTGCAAAGGCTACAAAAAGTTGATCTGTTTTCCTGTGATCCTTTGTTCTATCCAAGTAAAATCTAAGTTGTCTATGAACATCCAACTTGTGTAACATATATTCCAACTTATTGGAATGGTTTTTGAAAAATGTAGGGAGCTCAATGGATTGATTAATGTTATTAACGGAGCAAACTTTGGGGAGAAAGGACGGATTAGTGCGAAGAGATACTCTATCAGAGTGAAAGATCAAATAAGGGTGTTTAATAGAAAGAGCCTGAAGCTCTGACACCCGTCTGGCTGATGTAATGGCCACCAAAAAGAGGGTCTTCCACGACAAATATTTCAAAGGACAAGAAGAGGCTGGTTCAAACGGTGGTAGCATCAATTTAGATAATAGAAGGTTCAAGTTCCAAGGTGATGTAGGAGTTCTAACTGGTGGTCTAACATGGAAAGATCCTTTCAGAAAGGCCTTACAAAGTCTGTGAGCCATAATAGGGGCCCCACATTCTTCCATATGAAAGTTGGAAATGGCAGCCAATTGCACTCTCAAAGTGGCAGGAGAAGCTCCTTGGTGGAACAATTCGGTCAAAAACTCCAAGATCTTATTTAAAGGAGCTATAACAGGGTCCAATTGCTGTGTATTTGCCCAGTGAACAAAACGCTTCCATTTACTAGTGTAAGTCTTTGTAGTGGAAGCTTTATGAGAAGCCACTAGTATATTCTGAACTGCAGGCGAAAGAAGATCAGACCTGGCTAAGTAGGGAAGCGGAGCAGCCAAGCTGCTAGTCTGAGTGAAAGTAGCGAGGGGTGGGGAGCCCCTGACGAGTGGGTCAGTAGATCCGGCTCCGGGTCCAGGATCCAGGGTTCCCGAATGCGGTGTGCCAGAAGAAAGGGAAACCAGATTTGACGAGGCCAGAATGGGGCAATGAGGATAATCGTCATTTGCAGGTTGTTGGCTTTCTGCAGAAACTTTGCAATCAGGGGAAAGGGAGGAAAAGCGTAAAGGAGACCCGGGGGCCAATCGTGAACCAGAGCGTCCCTGGGGACTTCCCCTGGAGGGGGTAATAGGGCAAAATAGCTCCTGCATTTGGCGTTCATTGGAGACGCAAAAAGATCGCAGGAAGGCTGGCCCCATTTGCGAAAAATCTCCTTCGCAACTGACTGTTTGAGGGACCACTCGTGAGGCAACAGGATTGCTCTGCTCAACCTGTCGGCTATGACGTTGGATGACCCCGGGATGTGCGTTGCTATCAGAAAGCGACCCGTGGACTCCGCCCATTGCCAGATTCTCATGGCCTGGCCTCTCTGCATAGCTGATAAGACTTGGTTCCCCCTTGTTTGTTTATGTACCAGACTACGGACATGTTGTCCGTCTGAACTGCCATAGTCCCTAGAGGAAGAAGGGGAGCAAAGTGTTGCAACGCTAGAAACACTGCCCTCAACTCTAGAACATTGATGTGCAGATTGTACTCTAAATTGGTCCATTCGTCTTGGACTGTCTGTCCCTGAAAGATGCCCCCCCACCCTATCAGGGAAGCGTCCGTGGTCACCGTAGCTGTCGGCGTGGGTAGCACAAATGGTCTGCCGCTGGAAAGATTGCAAGTCCGGAGCCACCAGGCTAGGTGTGATTTGCATGTCTTTGTGATTAGAATTTCGTGTGTCAGAGGTAGCTGTTGGAACGACCATTGTGCAAACAGTAGCCACTGTAGAACTCTCATGTGCAGTCTTCCTAAGGGTATAGCAAGATCCAAAACCTTCAGAACCAGCTTTGCTGGGGATTTTCTGGATGACAGAAGAGATATGTGGCTTTGTAGTGAGGCTATCCTTTCTGGAGGAAGTCTTAGAATTAAACAATGCGTATCCAATTCTGCTCCTATGAATGAGATATGCTGTGATGGCTGTAGTAAAGATTTTTCGAAATTTACGGAAATTCCGAGATGAACACAAAGCTGTAGTGTGTAATCCCTGGCCTGAATCAGTTGACGCTGGGTGGCGGCAGAAAGGAGCCAGTCGTCCAGATACGGAAACACCTGGAATCCCAGGCGTCTCAAGTGAGACGCTACCACTGCCATGCATTTGGTGAAAACCCTGGGGGCTGAGGTCAGACCAAAGGGCAGGGCTTGAAACTGAAAGTGACTGGCTCCCAGCCGGAAGCGCAAGTGATCCCTGGACGCCCTGGCCATTTTGATGTGGTAGTATGCGTCCTTCAGATCTATTGAGCACATCCAGTCGTCCTTCTGTAAAAATGGAAGGATCGATTGAAGCGTGACCATCCGGAACTTTTCTTTCCTGACGAAGGTATTGAGATTGCTTAGGTCCAGAATTGGCCTCCAGTCCCCTGTCTTTTTTGGAACTAAAAAGAACCTTGAGTAAGTTCCGAATCCTCTTTGGTCCACTGGGACTGGTTGGATTACTCTTTTTTCTAGCAGCTTTGAAATTTCTATAGCTGCAGGGCCTCGCAGATGGGGCGGCACATCTGGGAGTCTTTTCTGCGGAATTGGGGGCAATAGAAAGGGTATTCTGTAGCCTCTGGTAACAACGCTTTTTACCCAATTGTCTGATGTAAGACTTTGCCAGGCCTGAGGGTATAAAGCTAAGCGACCCCCGACTGCCTCCAGAGCAGGACAGTCGGGCCTCCTCTCAGGAGTGCTGGAAAGGTTTCCCAGGGGGTGTATCCCTGTCACCTTGGTTTTGCGGACCCCCTCTGCCGCCAGGGCGGCGTCTTCCACCTCTGCCCCCTCCTCTGCCTCTAGAGGGGGCATCACCCTGTGTGCCTGGGAAAGAGCCTTGGGGTTTTCGAAACCACATTTTTCCACCACGTTGCCCTTTGGGGTACGGTCTGGATGGGGTGGAAAAATGGACTCCGACAGCAGACAGAGTCTTTCCCTCTTGCTCACACCGGGTAAGGGTCTCCTTTACTTTGGGGCCAAAGAGAGTGGCACCATCAAATGGGGCGTTAGTAAAGGAAGACTTGAAGGCTTCCGCAAATGAACATAAGCGCATCCAGGATTGCCTACGAAGAGCAATCGCTGAAGCCGCTGCCCTACTCGATCCTTCGGCTGCGTATGATATCAGCCTCATGGACGAGTTCGCAATAGATGTAAGGGTATTGAGATGTGCTGTAACCTTTTCTGAAACAGCAGCATCTGTAGTACCCTGGAGGGTATCTCCCAACTCTTTGATTAGATCCCTCTGTAGCCGTGTGAAGTGGGTCAAATAGTTCAGGGATCGCATAGAAAAAGCCGCTGAACTAAAAATGCGCTTCCCATACCTGTCCATAGTCCTAGAATCTCTGTTAGGCGGATGAACAGATGAGGAAGATTCAGACATCTCCTTTTTCGTGGCCGCTGCCACCACCATAGCGTCCACTGGTACTCCCTTTGTCAGATAAGCCTTATCTTGGGGGGCAGTAATATATTTGTTAGGCTTTCTAGGGACTGGCTCCACCATGTCAGGCGTCTCCCACGCCCTTCGAGCAATCAGCTCCATCAACTCATCGAAGGGCGGAGTGACCCAGGAGGAGGAAGGGCGAGCACCGAATGCCTTCAGCAAAACTGACTCATCCTCAGAAGGGGGAAGGGATTGCCAATCACCTCTCTGCTTTAGGATCTCCAGGATGTCAGAAAAAGAGACATCCTCTGAGGGTGACTTTGGGGACCCTTCTGACTCATCCAAGTCAGTGTCCGATGTCAATGATTCTTGTGGAGAATCTAAGTGTCTCCTCTTACACAATCTTTTCCTCGGAACTTCCTCGGGGGGGGCATCCGAAGAAGCCTCCGAGGAAGAGGGGGCACCCTCCAGGGGTGGCTGAGACACTGGTGCTCGACGCTTAGATGTCGCCGTGGGTGCAGAGGAGGATAACGGTCCTTTATGGGAAGGAGAAGCTGTTTCTGCTGACGTGGTTGTCTGAGTAGACAACACCTTCCTCATGAGGTCGAAGGCCCCCGGGTCCCGAGTCGAGGTATCTCCCGGTTCCGAGGAAATCGGAAGAATTCCCGAGACAGACACCGAAGGCATCGACCCCGAGGACGGAGCCGAGTCGATCCGAGCCGAGGCCCCGAGAGGGAGCGTCGGAACCGAAACATCGGTCCGACTCTCAGTCCCGGACCCAAGGATGGATCTTCGGCTCCGAGACTCCGGTACCGGTTCTGACGGAGTCGAGGTGAACGGAGCCGACCGAGAAAAAGACGGTTCTGGCACCGAGGGCTCCACAATCACCAGATCAGCCTCTCCCGGCTCCGAAGACTGGATAGGCCTCGGAGGAGGAACAGGTGGAGCTAAGGGAAGGCCTTCGAGTCTCGACACCAACTGGGAGGAGACAGAGATGAGTTTGGATAAGGCCGTATTCTCCATTAATTTCTGCACCACGCGGTCTACATCGGTGTCGGAGAGGGGCCTGGAAGAACGCGTCGAAGGAATCGAAGACAGAGCCGACCTCAACAGTGCCGGGGGAGGGAGCTCCATCACCGGTTCCAAGACTCGAGGCTTGGAAACTGACAACAGTTCAACACTCGGCCCCGAAGTCTGTGGAACCGGTGATCGAACTTTGACTGAAGAGCTCGGAGCCGATGACCTGGGCTCCGACGTCTTCGATTCCTTCGAGGATTTGGATGTCTGGTCTGATGCATCCAGAGCCTCTGAAAAGCAGGCTTCAAAAGTCCCCTATCCATAAGTTTCCTGCGCCTATCTGTCATGACCCTTCCACTGAAAGAATGACATATTGAGCAGTCTTCTTGCAGATGGAGAGGGCCAAGACAGTAGACGCAGGAACTATGATTGTCAGTCACAGACATCTTCTGCCCACATTGGCAGCATTTAAAGCCAGACTTAGCTTTCTCAGACATGTCACAAAGTTAGGTACAGCAAACAGTGAAATAGCCAATATTATGCCCAGTCCAGTAAATTTGTCTATTCCAGAAAAAATTTTTGTCAAATCCTGTAAATTAGTCAATCCAGTAGTCAATCCAAAGTTAAAGGGTGGGGTAGGCCCCAAGGGAAAACTCTAATAAAGTATATAAAAATTATATACGGAACCGAGAAACCCTCGATACACTACTCACACACACACACAGTCACTTAAAGAACAATTTTTTTAGAAAAAAATAGAAGAAATATAAGAAAATAATTAATCTTAGCTTGAGGTGGCCCGAGCTCATCAAATCTGATGCGAACGTTGCAGCGGCAAACTAGATCTGAGGTAAAGGCAGAGGGGGATTGTGGGAGTTAGGTTGGTCTCGAGCTTCTTCTCGATGCAGAGCTTGCCAAGCGGCCGACACGGAGCCGAGGATCGGCTCCGAACCCAGGTGTAAGAACAAACGGCGAGATTGAACACTCTCACATCAAATTTTACCTTGTATGTGAATAAATGAAATTCCACTAAGACATCCGCAAGCTCTGCACCTGCTGCCAGCGTGAATGAGAAACCCTTTTCAAAAAAGGCTAAGATGAGCATCAGTAATAAAAATTTGTAATTTAATTAACATGGTTATGTAAAAATGATTGCCATTGTCTCTTGCTATTTGGAGTCTCTTCCATTTGTCAATGGAGTATTCTGACACAAATTCAGTGGTGGATTCCAACCACATCTTCTATGAACAGATCATCTCTGATAAAACTGCTGATTTCCAGTTTGGAACTTCGAACTCTTGGTCAACCATTTGGATCTCCTTAGAGTTGGTGGCGCAAAAGAGTTTTGACACCACTAGTGACTTCTACAGTCTCAACCTCATGACTAACAGCTACAGTGGATTCATTCAAGTCAGTAAAATACCATTTAGAAAAGGTCTTTCTCCTTGGATAAGTCTTATTATGCTCATAATCATGCCTCTTAATTTCTTATTTCTTCTTACCTTTGATGTTATCAATCAGTTTATCAAACTGTACTTGGATAGACACCAGTTTGTTCATATAGAATGGGTACATCAAATCATTAAGTATTAGTTGCTTTAGGTAATTCCAGCACACAGTTTGCAAAAACATTTACTGTTGTGTTTCTTAACTACATGATGCATTTCATACCCAGCCAGATTAAAAAGTGCAATTTTATCTTGGGGAGATTATTTTCAAATTCCTTAATGGAATCAGCCAAAGTACCACTCTTATTGACAATATCATCAGTACTAAATACAAATCCAGGAGAATATAACCATAACATCACAATTCTCCAGGTGTCAAAAAAAGTCTATGGTATGTATGCAGGAGGCCTGTAACACTAAACTTCTTCTGGATAATATACAAGCAACCAGAAAAAGCATCTTTAAGACAAAGTCAAATGCAAATGAAGACAGAGACTCAAGCACTAGAACAGTAAAGAGAGGACAGAGTCTATATCTGAGGCTTCAAATATAGGACACCTACCCAAAGAAAGCTGATCCTTAACAGAAAAAAAAATTACTGCAAGCATTACTCTAAAAATGATACATGAATGCAGCAAATGAATACACAAAATGATGCTTCCATTATGATAAAGATTTCAGAGGGCTTCCACTTCATACCATTGCATATGCAGATCTAAGCAAGCCATTTCTGGCTGTCAAAAAGAATTCTTGTAACCAATAACACAAAAACTTCCACTGCAGATGGTCCCACTGGTATTGATGACAAACAGCAAGTAATTAATTTACTCTCTAACATCAGAAAAAGGTTGTGTGTACCCTTTCATCCTTCAAGTGAACAGGACTTACAAAATGACCTTTACAGACATTCTAATGAATGCAACAATTTTAGTCAGTTTTTCCCCCTAATTCTGGAAAAGGTGTATCACAACCCACAGGCTAGACCATGGGAAACCACTATTGAATACAAGGAGTTATTGTGGCAGCTTAGGCTGAATGCCACTAATAAGCCAGGTGTAAAAAGTTCTATACCTATCATAAAGTTCCCTCTGTGTTGTCGATTTTCATTATTCCTCAACTGATGGGCTTGGATCGGACTTTGCCGTTACTAAAGCTCGTGGCAACCTAACTCTCTCAAGCTTCACCATTACCCATAATGCACCACCCTAAGTTACCTCAGATCTTGTCTGTAGATTTTTTTTTGCCAGAAAGGAAATATTTAACATGCATAAATATAGGAGATTTAAAAAAGCATGTACTCAATACAGAAACTATATCTGGAGCTCAATATAAGGACAATGATATACCTCTAAGAGCTCATTCTTCCACAAGTTTGTGAACAGAAAGGATGGGGTTGGTGGGTGGGATGCTTAGGAAGAATGAAAATGGACAACACAAACAGAACAGTAAATACATAACTTCTTTATCTGATGTTATCAAATTTCATTCTATATCCAACTGATGGGACAGAGTCCACAGCTACCTATAATCCTGGGTGGACTCTAAGGATACTCCTGAGCACAGTTGAACCAAATGATGCTCTACCCATGGAAACCAGATCCAATAGATGTTCTAGAAAGAAAAAACTGAAGGAGTTGCCATGGACTTAGTTGAGTGAGCTTGTGCTAGTTGTGGTAAAGAAATCTCAATTTGTTATATACAAATGAAATTCAGTTAGCCATCTGGCTAAAGTTACTTTTGCTACTGGTTTTCCCAATTTCACTTTTGCAAAGGAAACAAAACAACTGGTTTATTTTTCTGATGTCTTTTGTTCTATGCAAATAAAAATGTAACTGCCTGTGAACATCCAATAAATGCAACATCTTCATCCTTCTTTTTTCTTGCAAAATTAGGGAAGAATACTGGCAAAATAATGGATTGATTGATATTAGATTCTGACACCACCTTTGGAAGGAAGGAGGCATTAGTTCGTTGAGTCACACTTACTATGTGAAAGACCTAGTATGGAGATTTGAAAACAAGGTTTGAATCTCCAAAATTTGTCTAGCAGATGTAACAGCTACTAGAAAAACAGTTTTGCAAATAAGATACTTAAGGTCACATTTAGCTGCTATTTCAAAGGGGGAATGTACTAGAGCTTGCCATACCAGACTAAGATCCCATGGGGGAGGAAGGTCCTTAAACAGTGGTCTCAAAAATAGAATGCTTCACAAGAAAGCTCTGCACAACTTGTGAGAGGCTACTATAGAACCTTTGAATCCAATATGAAAATTTGATATCGCTGCTAACTGAGCTTTAATGGTTGACGAACTAGCTCCTTCTTTAAAAAGTAAGGCTAAAAAACTTAAGTATATTATGTTTTGGAGCTGAAAATGGCTCAATATGATTTTGTTGTGCCCAGTAAACAAATCTTTTTCATTTACTTATATAAAGTTTTCTTGCTGAAGATTTACAGGAAGATAAAAGAATATGTCAGACAGGGGAGAAAAGCATCGGTTGTCTGGCTATTAGCGGAATTGGAGAAACCAGGCGGTCAGCCTGAGATTCGATATGTTGGGATGAATCATGCCCGTTGAGTGAGACAGGAGGTCTGGAGTCTGACCCAGGATCCAAGGATGGTTAAGTAAGTGAGGCCAAAGGAAGTGAAACCAAATCTGTCGGGAGCAGTATGGTGGAATAAGGAGCACTTTGCTCTTCAACCTGACAGCTTTATGTAGAAATTTTGGAATTAATGGGATTGGTGGGTAGGCATAAAGTAGACAGAGGGTCCAATCGTGAAGGAGAGCATCCACTGGTGAATCCCCCTGTGGAGGGATTAGGGCAAAATAGCCACGCATTTGTTGTTCAGGGAAGAAGCAAAAAGATTGCAGCACGGCTAGCCCCATTGATAAAAAAATCATTTTCATCACATTCTTATGAAGACACCACTCTTGAAGTAGAAGAATAAACCTGCTCAGTCTGTCTGCTAACACACTGGACTTCCCAGGAATGTGTGCTGCAATGAGAATGTGGCTGGATGAGATCATCCACTGCCACACTCTGAGTGCTTCTTGACACAAGAGGTATGATCTGGTCTTTCCTTGTTTCCTGATGTACCAAAATACTGACATGTGCATTTGAATTGCAATTCTCCCCAAAAGGAGAGCATCTTGGAATGCCTGCAATGCTAAAAGCACTGCTCTCATCTCTAGGACACTAATATGCAAGTTGGCCTCTTCAGAGGACCAAGTGCCTTGGACTGTTTTCCCCAGAAAATGCCCCCCCCCCCAACCCCAACTGGCAAGCATCTGTGTTCACTATGGCCCTGGGTCGAGGGAGAATGAACAGATGGCCTTGTAGAACCTGATCTGACTGAAGCCACCATTTGAGATCACTCTTGCATGTCAGAGTGATTCGTATCAGAGCTGACATGGGTTGATAAAGTATCGACCACTGTGTTGCTAGTATCCATTGAAAAGTCCTCATGTAAAATCTGGCTAAAGGTACTAGGGTCATTGCTGGTGACATTGATCCTAGAGCTTGAAGGACCAAGTCGGCTGAAATCCTGGTACTGCAGACTATTTTTCTGATCTGTGATCTTATAGTTTGAACCCTTCAGGGAGGGACTGAAGCTATCCTTAAACTTTGTGTTGAAAACTGCTTCTATGAACTCCAAATTTTGAGTTGGTTCGAGCTGAGACTTGTCATAGTTTATGGTTATTCCCAGATGAGAAAAAGTCTGGAGAACCCGATCTCTTGCCTGTATCAATTGATGCTTGGTCAGGGCGGTAATGAGCCAGTTGTCTAGACATGAAAACAACCAGAATTCCTGCAGTCTCAAGTGAGCTGCTACTACTGCCATACATTTGGTGAATACCCTGGGGGCTGTGGTGAGACCAAAGGATAGAACTTTGAACTAGTAATGACTGGCTCTCAGCCAGAAGCATTAGTACCTTCTGGACTGTCTATTCATCTTTATGTGATAGTACTCATCTTGAAGGTCTACTGAGCACATCCAGTCATCCTTGCCCAGAAAAGGGAGAATGGACTGAACCATGACCATCTGAAACTTGGTGTGTCGAACTGTCTTGCTTAAGTTGTGGAGATTCAAAAATTGGTCTCCAGTCCCCTGTTTTCTTTGGCATTAAAAAGAACCTTGAGTAAATTCCAGATTCTATCTGTTCTGGTGGGACCTCTTGGATGACTCTCTTTTCCTAGCAGCTTTTGAATTTGAATTGCTGCTTCTTCCCTCCGACTAGGTGGAGGAACATCAGGAATTTTCCTTGAGACTGGAGGTGGAAGGGAAAAGAGTATTATATAGCCTCTGGAAATAATCCTCTGCACCCAAAGATCTTTTATCTCTAGCCAGCTCTCTGGTGCAGGGATAATCGACCCCCAGATTGCTTCCAGAGGTGGGAAAACAGGCCTCTTTTCAGAAGCACTGGTAGGGTTTGTCCAAGAAAGACTCTCTGGATCCTTGGTTTTGTGGGCTTCCTCTGCCACATTGAAGTTTGGGAGTTCCCCCTTCTACCCCTAGGGAAGTTCCCCTAGGTTTGTCCTGGAAATACCCAGGGACTCCCTGAACCACATCTTTCAACCATCTCATTGATTCCTTGAAAATCTTCTCTGAGGGGTCAAAAAACATATGTCCACTGCAGACAGGGTCATTCCATCCTTCTCACACCTGGATAATATGTCCTTCACTTGGGACCAAACAAAAATGTGCCATGGAAAGAAGCATTAGCAAAACAAAGACATGCCATGAAAAGAAGCATTAACGAACAAAGACTTGAAGGGATCAGAAAAATCACATAAGCACATCCAGGCATGTCTAGTGATGGAAATGCCTGAACCCGCTGCCCTTAAGGTTCCTTCAGCTACATGCAAAATGAGCCTCATGGATGAATTTGAAATAGTTTGCAAGGTAGCCAACTGAGGAGTTATGGATGACCGGACCTCTGCAGAAACAGATCCTGAGAGGGTATTTGACAGTTCCTTAATCAAATCCTTCTGTAACCTTATAAAATGTGCCAAATAATTAAGCAACCTTAAGGTGATGGTCTCTGAAGCATAGATACTTCCCAAACCTGTCCATCACCCTAAACTCCCTGTTAGGGGGATAAACAGTGCAACTCTCTTCGGCAAGTTCCTTTTTGGTGGCTGCTGCTATGACATGGCATCAACGGACATCCCTTTAGCCAAAAACTCCTTATCCGATGGTGGTGCCATAATCTTGTCTGGTCTCCTGGGTGTAGGTTCAACTGTGTCAGGTTCCTTCCATGTGTGCTGAGACCAAATTAATAAGCTCATCGGCGGGTAGTGTAACCCAGGAGGTAGACTGACTCCTCGGATGAAGGGTTGTTGGACATCCATCCACCCCTCTAGTTTAGGATCTTAAGGATGTCTCCAAATGCAACATCTTCAGGAGGTGACCATGGGGACGCTTCACCTTCATCGAAGTCCATATCTTCTGTGACTGACTCTTCAGGACAGTCCAAGTGCCTCCTCTTGCACGTCTTCTTCCTAAAGACCTCCTCAGTGGGATGTTCAAGGTAGGTATCGGAAGAAACTTTAATACTCTGCTGGGAAGCCTGGGGGTCTTGGACTCGCTCTACCTGTGGTAAATAGTGATGAGGCTCTAAACGTAGAGACATCAAGATAGAAGACTGAAGATCCGAGGAGGTTGGGTCTGTCTGTTCTGCCGGGGCAAAAAATACCCTGTTCACATCCTCGAGGGCTGATCGATATAGAAAAGAGAAGACAGCAGCTCTGAAAAGACAAGGTTTTGGACCGCTGTCCTTCCCTACTCTGAAAGCAATCTGCCTGAGTAGGAAGTTGGAGCTGAGCTATCTATTGCCGAAGCTCTGCTGCACAGAAATAGCTCTGACAACTTCGGAGTAGATTCCAAAACCTTGGAGCTGACAGGGAAGCTTGGGCTCCAACAGCCCTCAGGATCCAACAGAACCAGAACACACCGAGTAAGCTTCAGATCAGAGCCAGACAGAGCCCAAAGACTTGGATCCAGGGACTCTGACAGCTAAAGGAACCAGAGGAGGAACTTGTAGTGGGGGTGTGGTCGAAGGACGGACCTCCTGACCCAAAGGGGAAGGAGCCGATAAGACACCCATCTAACTCTGCACTGACAGGATTTTCCTCACCACTCTCCCTACATCTTAGTCAGTTAAACTTCTGTAAGAATGAGTCAAAACTAGAGATGGGGACCTGGATTGGTGACGTTCCAAAAGGGGTGAGGGCACCTTTGAAGGCACCAGATCAATGGTCAGTGAATATCTTGTCCTGGGTACAGAAACAGGGCCAGAGACAATTGGATATAATACTTTTTTATTGGATCCAAGGAAGTCGGGTCTAATGATTTTTTCTTTTTCTTCAGATCTGAGGGTGAGGTTGGATCCAGCTTACATCTTTTCCTGGACATTTCCAAAACTGGGGTGGATGATGTGGATGTTTTCGGAGATGAAGGCTTCAACTCTTTACTTTTGGGGAACTAAGCCCCAGACGTCTCTCCAAAACCAGAAGGTAGTAAACCTTTTAAAATAAGTTTATTTTTCCTTTCTACTAGTGGCTCTGGGATTGAAACCATGGCAGAAGGAACAATCCTCTTGAAGACGTAAAGGCAGTGAACACACACAGTGTCGGCATCAGACGTAGGAAGTTTGTGCCCACACTTAATCCACTTTTTAAATCCAGCAAGGCCTTTCCCCTCCATTAAACTACAACTATAAAACAGCAAATTTAAGTAAGAACAGAGTTTTTTTGTTAGGAGAGAAAGGAAGAAGAAAGTTACCAGCAATGGTAATAAAAGGCTACAGCAAGTGTAGAGAGGAAAGGAAAATACTAACAATAGTATTTTAAAGGAGTACAAAACTGTACAATAGTTCAAGAGAAGGTAAGAAATAGAAACTATATAGAATGCAAGAAAAATTAGAAAATATTAAGATTTAGAAGATAATTATATCACTTATCTGAAAAAGCACAAGAGCTACAGTCAACCACGTCTTTCGAGAAAAGCAGCAAATGAGATATGAGGTAACTTATGGTTAGTGCATTACGGGTAAGGGAAAAGCTCAAGAGTTTGTGGTTGTCACGAGCTTTAGTACCAGCAGAGTCGGATCAGAGGATCGAATCTGAACCCATCAGTAAAGGATAGAATGAAAATTGACAACATCAGATTGATCAAGTTTGGATCCCCCACCCCCACTTCTCAAGGTGAGAACAGCTAAGCTGCAATAATAGTTTTAGTAGTGTTTCAGCTTTTCATACTAGTTTCATTTTTATGTTGTGTTTTAACAACATCAAGTGGCACTTATATTGGGTTACTTTTCTTAAACAGGCTGGGTTAATGTCATTAATTGAAGAAGCTGGCTGGCTCCTGGTTAATTACCAGTGGTTTGTTCTGTGGGCGTTTATGTGTGTGTATATAGGTATATAGTATATGTGTATATATATATATATATATATATATATATATATATATATATATACACACACACACACACACACACACACACACACACACACACACACACACACACACACACACACACACAGATAGATATTCAAACACACAGACCCATATGCCCTGGATTTTTTTTTATTCTGAGAAAGCCCTTTTTGCTTGAAGAATGAAAGCATACGCTCAACGTTTTCTAATTTTAAAGAGTTTTTATGTACTAATTTGTGACATTTTACTTATTCATTAAACTCGGCAGTAAAAAGATCGCTTGCTGTTTGTCATCAATACCAGTGAGACCATCCACAGTGGAATTTTTGGTTATTGTTTTTGACTTTACACTGTGGTGCTCTTTCTTCTGGTTATTAATCCTTGTGGCCAAACTGGGATCTTGCTCAATGTACCCACCCATATGTGTGAAAGTGCTTGGTATACACTGGGCAAAAGGCAATGCTTCTTTTGTTCAACCATCAGATATCAAGGATCTCCTTAAAAAGAAAAGATTTCATTCACCCAAGTCTATTGATATAATGAATCATCATTATCAATACAAATATGAATCACATGGTTTCAGTGACAATCTTGAAATACTTGCATCACCTTCTGAACTGTTACAAGTTTGAGAACAATGCAATGAAACTGTAACTGTGTCAGGACTGATGTCACCCACACCACTTATTTGTCCAGCAACATTCCCCAGCCCTAAAGAGAAAGGCATCCATGGTCAAACACCATATAGTTGCGGGAATCCAAAAGGGCATCTTGAATAAAAGATACTGAGGATTTGGCCATCAGTAGCATTTATTTATTTTACATTTGATAACCAGGAAAGTCCGTCTGGACAGATGGTCCTTTTTCAACGGAGGCCCGGGAGAAAAGCTCCACATTTAAACACAGTAGTGCAAACAAGAACAAAGAATACATTTATAAAATAATAATATTAATACAAAGAAAAGTAATACATTTGTGAAATAATTAAAAATAAAGATGTACAGTATTACTACATTATAAAAATCTTGAGGTGAAGTAACAAATATATATCAAAATAGTTATTATAGCTGTAGTACACACCATCATCTGTAGTTAACCCTGCTAAAGGACTAAGAAGGAGATGATGCAGCATTTGCATTCTTAATCCACGTTACCCTGGTGTGGAACAGGGGCACAGCCAGTTACTAGCAAGATGGATTTTTCAGGGCTCTTTTAAATTCAGATAAAGATAATATGTTTGTTAGCCTCGTAGGTAGGGAATTCCATGCTCTGGCTATAGGCAGAGTATAGAGATTCACCTGCAGAGTTAGAGGCCTTAGAGACTTCTAATAGATTTTTTTTTATTGGAGCTTAAAACTCTTTCTGGTATGTGGCTTGATTATATTATATAGAGCTGGGGTTTCTTCTGGGTGATGTAGAATCTTATGTGATAGAATTAGCTGATTATACAGTAGGAGATGAGGAAATTCAAGCCAATGTAGTTTTAGGGCTGTACAATGATGTGATCTATAGGGTGAGTTAGTGGCAAACCTGGCAATTTTATTGTAGCATACTTCTAATTGCTGGTGTACATTGATGGAAATCAGAATTATACAGGTTACATTCCTAATTCTGAACCCATAAAGGCAATACATCTGTGAGATACTCATAACAAGGCATGCATACAGAACAGCTGGAATTACTGTCTACATTAGACCCAAAAGCTGAACAACCTCCTGGCCAAAAGGGAAGCTTCAGGTATCAGTGACTGATGGAAATTATAAAGAGTTGTCCACGGGTATCAGGAAAAAAAAATGGCCATATTCTTTATGACTGTACTGCCTGCAACTCAGTTTTAACACTACACTGAGCAAGACATCACCAGATAATCTATTTATTCAAGGTTAGTATCCTGTACTTCATTACTTCACTCATCAACCTAGTCTGGCCAAACAATCAACAAAATGCAAAATAAAAAAATACAAATAAAATGCACATCAGAGTTTCTGTCAAGTGTTGGTATTACACTTGTACAAATTATGAACACCTGAAAACACTTTTCATCAGCTAGCTTTAAACTTATTGCACTAGTAAGCAATGTGTAACAGTTAAGGCACTGTTATAACATTTTGTAATACCAAAGAGTATCACTCAGTTGTTAAAGTTACAGTATAAACAATCAAGAATATTTGGGACACTGTTTGCATGTGAGCATCAAACTTAGTGATATCTGGGAACACCTGCTGTAATCTGCCAGCGTTACAGTATGTGATTATTAGTAATAAGTTTGGATTGCAGATAAGGAATAAATAGCACATCTAGTCTGTCTATTTGCAGATAAAATGGATAAGCTGCGCAATCTACTTAGCCAACAGATTATTAATTCTTCTGAAAGGCTTTGGACATTATGGACAATACCTTAGTGAATACTTGCATTAAAACTACTGCCTATCCACAGCAAATCTAATGAATCTCCTGTGCGGACCCCAGAAAATGATGTGCCAAAATGCATCCATCATGTTCACGGGCACTACCCAGGTGCCCTACAGTATCCATTAAGAGACGACATCTTGAACCTGACTGTAATAGGTGTAATCTGAAGTGATTGAAGTCTAGAATGGGATAGCAATTACCTATCCCCTTTAGAATCAGGAAAGAATCACTGGCCTCATTTTGAAAGAGGATTTCTTTATAATTCACTCTGTGGAGCAGTCTATAGCGGTCCCAAGAGCTTCATATAGATAATCTGGTCTCTAAGCATAGCTCCTTCTGGGAAGAACCCAACAGCTTCAAGACAGATAAACCATGGACACATCTAGGACTTGCTGTCCTTTGTGACAGCTCTCTAGGCTGGGTCAGTCTCAAAGAACAGTTTTCCTAAACCAGAACCAGACCGTACTCAAGACAGCAACTGTTGGGTGTCTGGGGGTCATACTCTGTGGTGATTTATCTAACAATTGAGGGGACAAAGAGCATGTTACATTTCAAAGCATTCCCCAATCTGTGGGTACGCTTAGGTTCATAGGTGTGCAACTAGGCTAATGAAGCTTTTTAGCCTAGCCATGCATCCAGAATCACTTACAGGTTCCAGTACCCTTGATAACTGTAAACAAGGACTTGGAAGATGAAACATTAGTGACATAGATGCTAAACCAGGGATGAATTTCCTGTTCCCCAGCCAATTGTCCAAGTTATACTTGAACTGCATTAAGAATAACTCCGATTGACATAGATGGGGAGCCTGTTCCAGAGAAGGGGTAGTCTGTGGGATACATACCCATCTCTTCAGCAGGTCCTATTAATATCACAGGCATAATGGGTAATTCTGATGCTGTTTGTTTTGTGGATATGCAGGAGGTCCATCAGAGTGGGGTCTGACAATGCCTTGTATGCCAGGCATAGATCGCCCTTCACCAGGATGTAGATGACAGAATACAGGGACAAAGCTTTGAGAAGGTTTGCACAGGACATGTTACTTGCACCCAGTATTCACTTAATGAGAAACTGATGTGGTCATTCGATTTTCCTGAATGTGCCTAGTCAGTTACATATTAAAAGGGGCATCATACTCAATTATAGGGCTCATGAATGCTGAATACAGTGGAACAATGACCTCCCTGGACCTAGATGACATACCTTTGTTTATAAGTTGCACAATACAGAATTATTTCCTCATTACTATAGACACACGATGGTCAAAGGCTAGATTACTGTCTGTGCTCCTAAGTTACTGACTACTGGGTCGACTCTTAGGGGACGTCTAGCACAACAATTTCAATGAAAGCAATCTTCAGCTGCTTCTCCACTCCTCTTAATGGCAAAGAGTTTGCAGATGTGGCATTCTTGGCCACTTTTTCTTCTAAAGCCATATTTTACAAATGTGACTGACGCTTTTCAGTCTCACATTTATTCATTAATTTCAGTGTTGCTGGTCTTCATCCTGTCCAATTACATCTCCTAATCCTAGACTCTAGTTCAAGTCCAAGGTACTCCCAATACTTCAAGTCAACTTCTGTGCTTGTTTTTCTGTATCTCATGCATTTTTCTTTGAAACACTGTAAAAGGTTTCCTTGACTACTACTTCTTTCAGCTGCTCCTGTTAGGGGTCGCCACAGCAGATCAACTGTTTCCATTTCTTCCTGTCCTCTGCATCTTGCTCTGTCACACGAACCATCTGCATGTCCTCTCTCACCACATCCATAAAACCTTATCTTGGGACTCCCTCTTTTCATGTTACCTGGCAGCTTCATCCTTAGCATCTTTTTCCCAATATACTCTGCATCCCTTCTCAGCATATGTCCAAACCAACGTAATCTTGCCTCTCTGGCTTTGTCTCCAAACCTTCCAACCTGTGCTGACCCTCTAATGTACTTATTCCTAATCCTGTCCATCCTCGTCACACCCAGTGCAAATCTTAACATCTTCAACTCTGCCATGTCAAGCTCTGACTCCTGCCTTTTTGTCAATGCCACTGTCTCCAACCCATATAACATAGCTGGTCTCACTACCCTCTTGTAGACCTTCCCTTTCACTCTTACAGGTACTAGTCTGCCACAAATCACTCTTGACATTCTTCTTCCCCCCACTCCATCCTGCCTGTACTCTCTTCTTCACCTCTCTTCCACACTCACCATTACTCTGAACTGTTGATCCCAAGTACTTAAACTCATCCATCTTTGCCACCTCTACTCCCTGCATCCTCACCATTCCTCTATCCTCCCTCTCATTCACACACATATATTCTGTCTTAGTACTGCTGACCTTCATTCCTCTTCTCTCTAGAGCACATCTCCACCTCTCCAGGGTCTCCTCCACCTGTTCCCTACTCTCACTACAGATCACAATGTCATCTGCAAAAATCATAGTCCAAGGGGATTCCTGTCTGATCTCGTCTGTCAACCTGTCCATCATCATTGCAAATAAGAAAGGACTCAGTGCTGATCCTTGATGTAATCCCACTTCCACCTTAAACGCATCCATCACTCCCACCGCAGACCTCATTGACAAAGTCTCTTTATGAGCCTTACCATCAGAAAAATGAGAAGCTGAGACCCCTTCTGATTGATGACTCACTCCTTTGTTGGACAAACTTCTGTGTTTCCCTCTTAGCCTGTTTCTGTATTGCAAATAAACCAAAAACTGCCTGTTGCACTGCCCCTGTAGAATCACACCAGATACAAAGATAATTAAAAGAACTGAAGTTTATTTTCATTCATTAAGCTCCTTTGTTCCCATTAATATGGAACTTCACTAGAACAATATAAAAACTCCTGGTGTGGCTCTACATGGGCACTGCAACATGTGATTAAGTTTGTTGTACACCTGGTTGGAGTTTCTAGTTTCTGAATCAAAAAGGACTTTGATCCTCCAGGAAAAAATATTCTGAAGACAGGTAGAACAGCAGCTTGAATCTCACAACTTCCTGTTGACATTTCCCTGACTGCTGTAGAAAATATGTTTCTCTTCTGCCTGGTGTATGGTGAATAATCATTTTCCACACTCTGCTGTCTCTAACTTTGGGTCTACATTAGATAAACCAAAGTTTATCTAATCGAATGCCGACATCATCGGAAATCCCGGAACTAAAAATTGCAATTGTGAGATTGCGGTACAGTGAAGATGGGAATATTTGCCCTTTCCTCACTGTAGTGCGATCTCCGAGTTGGAATAAATATTTAGCGGGGGTGTGTGTGGGGGGCACAGACCCCCACAATTGCGATTTCGGGTTCGGGGATTTTCGATGTCGGTGTTCAATTAGATAAACTTTCGTTTATCTAATACAGACCCTCCAACTTTTAGTACTTTGCCCTTTTGCCACAGTTTTGTCAGGATCAACTCTTTCTGCTGGTAGGGTTACATCTTTACTAATACAGGTCTTGGCTGCGTTCTCATGACCAGGGCTGGAGCATACACATGATGTTCCCTTTCAAATAACCATTCCTGCTGTGGAAGACCAGTCTAGTTGTTTATTTGTGCCTTCATAAAATTAATGCAGTCCGTTCCTTCTAGTTTCCCTGGTACAGCAGAAATCTCAGGTTTTCTCTACATGCTCGGCCCTCTAATTCTATTTTATGAAACATCTTTTCTTGAGCAGTTTCATACTCAGCCAGTCTTTTCTTCATTTCGACCTCTGACTTTTTTTATCAGTTCGTCTATATAGCTGTTTAAAGCTTCAATTTTAGCAGCCTTTTGTTATTTCAGTTTACATATTCCTTCAGCACTTTTACTTTAATCAGCTATGAGCACATCTGACCTATTTTTCCTGTAGAGTACTGGAAGTTTTGTTGTTTCATCAAAGCTGCAGCTCAAACTGCTTTTTGCTTAATAGCTGCAGGATTCCATCCAGTTAGAGTTTTCTCTTCACCTTTTCTAGTTGATTTTCTTTCAGGCTCTCCTAATTTCTTCTTTGCTGGCATCCAGGCAGAGTACTTATTAGCCAGTAATGGCTTTAACTGAAAGTGACAAGAGTTCCTGGCCCTTGCCTTTCAGTTTCTTTATTTCTCACTGAGAGAGGTGAAGTTAAGCTGCTGATCAGTGTGCAACCATTTGGAAATGTTGTAAATGAAGCATTGTTGACGACAGGCTCAACTAGAGGGATGACTTTCTCAGGACTTTTTTCCTTCTTCAGTTGATAAATATTAAGGCATTTTTGAGGGTGGAATATGGATACAGACCAGTAGACTTACTTGAAGTACACCAGACTTCACTTCAGAATTCCTACATCTTCTCCAAAGCTGAGTTCATTGGGGGGAAGGGAAGAGACGATATAGACTTGCCACTGGCCATACACGTGTCAGAAATAATGGCCTCTGGGTTCTCCAACAATAACAACATCTGCTGGTAATTTTAATTTGTGTCACTGGTAATACTCAAAAAAAACTCTGATCTTCTAGTGTCATACTTACAGTATCAGCTATCCGTAATGCTTGGGAAAACTGAATGATAGCAGCTGTTGTTATGGTCTGAATTACAAACAATGTGAGAATTTATGTCAATTCAGCTGTTTATGTCTCCAGTTGAAATATGAGTTCTCCACATGATACAACTGTCTCTTACCCACTTATTTGCAGTGCAGGAGGTAAATAACTGAGAAAAGCTAGCTGCTTACCTTAGTTACCTGCTGTTGTTCTAGATCAATCTTCTGCAAAAGTGGAAAATCAAATTTATAACACTCGGTGCTCACACCTCTAATACTTCAAAAACATACCAAAAATATAAAACATTTACTATGCTGTCAGAGCCCCTACACCCTCACCTTTTTATAGTCAATGCCAAGGCTGATGCAATTTGAGGAAAATAAAATTTTCATCAATTCAATAATTAATGTTTGCACAGTATTAATTACAGACCCAGTGTATTAAACAATGTACACATTCAACAAAATACCCCTTCTCAGGATTTGATTTTTTTTTATTAATTTGCTAAATAGGTAAGCCCAATAGGCATAAAACTTGTTTCACTCTGGTTAAATAAGTTGCCCGAAGTCGGAGGTTAAGAGAATCAAACCCTGAATCCCATTAGCAGCTCATAGGCTTAATACCCTGCACTCAACTGCCAGAATGTTCCTTGAGTGCAACTCAGTGATTTCATCTCATAAAAAAATGTCAGAAAAGGTTAAATAACTTAAAGGTTAAATAACTTAATCTCCTAAATGATTATGGCAGACCAAAGCACCAAGGCAATTAACCAGATCTCTTAGTCACCCAAAAGGTAAACTGCACAAAACCCTTATTAAGAGTCTGACTGTAAAAGCTGCAGTTACACAAAGTCTTTACTCAACTCCCAGAACTCAGTAGGCCAGATTCTAAAAGACTTCCTCTGTGTAAGTGACTTACTCTGGTGTAAAGCCTATCTACAAAGAAGGCTTACAATGGAGTAAGTCACTTAAAAATGAAGTAAAAAGTCTTAAAGAACTGGTCCTAGTGAAATCTATCATAACTGTCTGCTAGCTGCTTGTTACAGATACATTATAAAATCAAGGCTACATGTGACATTGCCAGCTATTAATGTTAACAGGCATAGGTGGAGGCAAAAAAGGTATAGCAAACAGTTCAAGTCAGCTGCTAACGTTAGAATTATTCTTTGACCAGATGTTGGTTTTATAGTTAAATTAAAACTAAGTGAAAACATCCACCTTATTTTGCTACACTTATTTTATGAATATCAGAAATGCCACTGAATCCTTTCTGCTACAATATTAGCCAACAATAAGACTTGGATCGTGTTAATCAATTACTGTAACTGCATCAGATGTCACAAATGTCCTCACATACCTTTTTATTGTTGTTGTGGCAGTTATTCTGTGCTGTTAGTAATATGAAGATAAGCTGCAAGGTGTGCTTCAGTATGACCTGTCCATGTACGTCAACTGTTTGTGATACAAATTAAAGTTATGAACTTTCACAATTACCTGAGAACATTTTCTGAGGTAGCCAAGAGCAGGAAGGCACAGATCTGTAGATGTAGAACAAGAAGCCAGAGTGCAGTCCCCAATCTCTTTGCAATCCATTTCACCTAGGGAGGCAGAGTCAGTGGAACATTAATAAGCTAATGCAATAAACTGTAAAGCAGAAGCAAGAAAATCTAATCTAAAAAAGTACATTTGTGTAAAATCTTACCATAAAAAGTAGATGCCCTTTCTTTCACTAATGCAGTATTCCTTACACTTGTGATTCCCTGCCTTGGGTAGCTCGACGTCCGGCCAGAATGCAAAATCCTACTGTTGCTTTAAGGTACACCGAACATCACAGGTATGCTCCTCGCATAGCTTAGGGCATAAAGGTGACATCTGGAAGTACCATCCTCAGAACTGATTGCCCCAAGAGGAACACCAGTCCAAGGAAAAACAAGAGGTAACCAGTACATCCAAGAGGGAAATGGACTAGGTGGAGGAGGGAGAGAATGAATACTACAACAGGGAAGGAAAGGACATCTATTGTTACGGTAAGATTTTACACAACTGTACTATGTCCTTCCATTTCACTATTGCAGTATTTATTACATTAGGGAGAGTGCCAAAACTCAAGAAGAAACTTGAGGAGAGGAAAGACCTTGCAGAGCTGTCTAGGAAGCCATAAAGAATGGCCTTAGCAAAACCAGCTCTAGCTTGGTAAAGGTATGCACAGAAGTCTAAGTAGCTGCTTCAAGAACAGAATTAGCATCCAATCCCTTGAAAAAAAACACCAGCAGAAGCCACAGTTCTAGTAGAATAAGCCTTTACAGAAGAAGAAAGGCTCTTACCATAAAAGTATAACAAAAAGAAATAGCCTTTATGATCCAAGAAGAAATAGTTTGCTTGGATACAGATAATCCTAGGGACCCAGGAAGAAAAGAAATAAACAACTGAATATAGATTTTCTAACAGATTTAGTATTATTCAAATAAAATCTCAGTTGTCTATGCACATCTAAAGTATGCAGCACCTCTCACTGGCAGATTGTGGAGAGGGGAAAAAGTACGCAAATAAATAGACTAGTTAAGTGACAACTCATTAACCACCTTGGCCATAAAAAAAGGATTAGTACACAAGGACACCCTATCCTTATGAAATACCATAAAAGGAAGACAAGCCATAGGGGCTTGAAGCTCAGACACCTGTTTGGCAGAAGTAAGGACCAACAAAAGAACAGTCTTCCAAGGAAAATGTTGCAAGGAAGCTGAAGCAGCAGGTTCAAAGGGAGCCTGAGACAACTTCTCCAAAACAAAAATAAGATCCCAGGGAAGAGGGACAGCCTTCCTAGGAGGTCTAATATAAAGGACACTTTGAAGGAATTATTCAGTCTCAAATCTAGAAGCTAAAGGAGGGGATAAAGGCAGACAAGCAGGGATAGTTGATAAGTGGGCCTTACTAGAAGAATAGGCCAAGCCAGCAACTCACACAAATAACAGAGAACCAAAAAAACATCCACAGTAAGTGGGTCCAGCTTACGAGGGAGACACCAAACAGAAAACCTCTTTCATTTGGATAAGTAGGATTTCCTAGTAGTGGGTTTCCTGGTCTCCTGCAGGATTCTCAGTACTTTCTCAGAACAAAGTGTCTATGTGGAATCAAAATCCTGTCACCCACACTGTCAGTGGAAGAGTGGCCAGGTGGGAATGGATGAGAGATTCCTTGTCTTGTGTGAGCAGATCCACCCTGTGAGTTAACTTGGGATGATTGCCCAATGCTGCTGCTGCCAAAAGGGAGTCACCACAAGACTTTGGGAGTGTCCTGTTGAATTTTAAACAGGACTTTTGGAATGAGAGGAAGGTGAGGAACTGCATAAAGAAACATCCCCTTCCAAGAAAAAGAGAGGGCACCCACCTTCCATACCAGAGGACCTGGGACTCTGGCACAAAATAGAAGTTGTCTTTTAGAGGGGAGGCATACAGATCTACTTGAGGAGTACCCCACTCATGGGCAATGTCCAGAAATGCATCCCTGTGAAGCATCCATTTGTGGGATTGAGTTAAGGACCTTCTCAAAGTGTCTGACGCAATGTTTTGACCTAAAGGGATGTAAACTGCCTGAAGAGTCACTTGATAATGGACAGCAAGATCCCACACCAGGAGTGCCAACCAGCAACGAAGACAAGATCTTGTTCCTCCCTGACTGTTTATATACTATATCACTGTGGTATTGTCTGTGAATAGCTTGAGAGGGGCTGGGGAGAAAAGAGGATGAAAAGCCTGAAGAGTCAACAGAAGAGCTCTCATCTTTTTGACACTCATGTGCTCCTTCTGCTGAAGAGGCGACCACACCCCTGTACCTTTAGGGAGCCATAAGGTGCTCCCCCATCCCATGTCCAAAGCATCTGTGAACAGTTCCTAAGAGGAAAGATGGGGATGAAAAGGAAGCCCTGGATTTAGAGACAACTGCTGGATCCACCAGTAAAGTTCCTTCTAGAGACAAGGAAGAAGAGGAACTACAAAGTCTAGAGGATGTGCATGTTGAAGCCCAACTGACTTCAGAAGCCACTGAAACTGTCTCATATGGAGTTTGGCCAGAAGGATAGAAATGGTGGATGCCATGAAACCCAGAGATCTCAGAAACTCCATTGGCTGTAATGGAGGTCAGAGGAAGAAGAGTTTGAAAGAAGGAAATGAGAGTTAAGGCCTTTGGAGGAGGCAGTGGTGAAAGCATAGACATTGTCTGAATCCTGCAACTCAGAAGGACATGATCCTGAGAAGGAGTCAGAGAAAACCTATTGAAGTTTATTGTGAACCCCAAGCTCTGAAGAAGAGAAATGGCAATTTTGCAAAAGGATATCAGGGGGAGAATGCCTGAATCAGCAGGTCATATTTGGATCCCATGAAGCCTGCAAAAAAGCAATCAGAGAGGTGAGGCATTTGGTGAATATCCTTGGGGCAGCAGAAAGACCATAGGGCAAAGCAGAGAACTGAAAATGCCAGGAAGCAACAGAGAAACACAAAAACGTCCTGAAAAGAGGGTGGATTGGAATATGGAGATAAGCATCCTTGAGCTCCAGAGACACCATATAGGCCTGAGGGAGCAAAAGAGGAAACGGAGTTTGAAGGAACAACATCCAAAAGGTGGGCACCTTCAGAAAAGTATTTAAATGAGAGAGGTCTAGAATTGGTCTCCAAATACCCCCTCTTCTGGGTACTAGAAACATTCTGCAGTAAAACCCCTCTTCCTTTGGGAGACAGGTAGCTCTTGAATAGTACCCTAAGTCTCGATGAACCTCTGGGGAAAGAAGGAAGCTGCTCCCAAGGAGGCTGAGGAATGCCCATAAAAGGGGTGGGATTTCCACACCATGAAATATCCCTGGCAAATAATGGACAGAACCCAACAATCCTAAGTAATCAGAAGCCAAACAGGAAAAGAAAGACAAAGGTGAAGAGAAAGAGGAATGTGGCTTGGAAGAGACAGACAGTAATACAGCACCTGCTTTATTAGGAAAGGAAGACTTGAGTCCCTGAAGTCTAAGTAGCCTTGGCAGGAGGAGCCTGTTTGCCACTCTTTTTGCCTTTAGTAGGCGGGCAAGATTGTCTACAAACAAACACTGGCTTATTGGGGCAGTTTCTCTAAAATTTATACACAGGAGAGGCAAACACATATTTGAGTTCCTGTAAGGCTTCCCTCAGAATCTGGGAGATCAGAAAAGCTGACCAGCCTGAGAAAGGAGAGCCAGCACATACCTGGACATATGTGTCTGATAATTAGTAGCCCTAATAGCCAGGGTAGCTGAGGTGTAAACCTTCTTTACTAGCCTTTCCATGGGTCTGCTGTCTTTATCAGAAGGCAGTAACTTGGGTGAAGGAATCAATTGAGAGGGCTTGTCAGAGGCTACTAACACCACTGAGGGGTCAGCAGTAGGACATTTGTACAAAAAATTACAATCCTCAGGCACTCTGTAAAGCCTATCAGGCTTCTTGGGTGCAAAGGGCAGAGAATCAGGAGCTTTAGAGGGATTGGAAAAAGCATCCAATAAAGCAATCAAAACAGGAGGAATAGCAGAAGGTTATGGAGATCCCATCTGCAGCAACACATAGTATTTCTTATGGATTTCAGAGACGTGAGCACAATCCCATTTAAAAAATTCTATCATTCTGCAGACTGTGTCCCCAAAGAAATTTCTTCAAAGGGAGTATCAGGACTATTAGATTCCTCCTCCTCTGACCCACAGTTCAAAGGAGAAGGAATTTGGGAAAAGTAAGCAAGGGATTCCTTATCAGAATACAACTACTCAGAGGAATCCTGTTCCCTGGGTCTTTTAAGTGGAGTAGAGGACCAAGGGGGAGCTGGAACAACCCCCCCCCCCCCGAGGAGGTTTAAATGCCATCAAAGCATTAAACAAACCCCGAGTAAAGGCCTGCCACTCAATCTGTGGATCCCTAGGAGCAGAAGAAACATGTTTAGTTTTTTGATGGAACATTCACCCTATAAAACTTAAAAGGCTCTGACCCAGGACGGCATTCAATAGTAGTAGTAGTAGAAACGTCTTCCATAATTATATCTGCGGAACACCCTAGACCTCCTTGAAAACAACCGACCGTGGGCCTCCATGAACATCTGAAATGGATCCCTACAAATTCTATTCGGAAGTGCTGCAAGACAGAACTTTGCCAGCCTCCACCTGGTCATGGCAGAGGACTCAGACAACAAAGCCGGGCAAGTCTTCTAGTTCTCACTGAGCTTGGAGAAATACCCAAATAAGAATGGACAGTGGAAGATTCCTGTCTTAGTTTTTCAACCTTCTTTCCTAATGGCTGACCCTCAGGGAAGGAAGTTCCATCCATGGTATCCTTAGTGAGAAGCTTAAGAAGCTGATTCTCAAGATACAAAGCAAGTGATACATGCCTACTACAAAAGGTCTTTGGTACGAAAGCCTGACAAATAGAACATGTCATATGGTCGTGGACAGTGCCCCTTAACTCTGGAGAGTTCAGTAGAATTCTGGATGATTGGCAACCCTAGTACCCTCACATGTACTACTTCAGCAACACCCATATTTATGGGGACATAATAAGAAGAAATATGTATGTGTATGGACTAAAAAAGAATTCTGTTAGGGCCACTAAGGATACACAGGAAGAAACTAAACAAAAGACAATACAAGAAATGTGAAATTGGAAGCTCTTAATTATGAGTACAGATAGTAAGACACAAGCTGTGAAAATGTTTTAGACTCTTTAGGTTTATACATAGGTCTGGAATATTTTTAGCAATTATAAGAGATGTGCATGAAAATTAATAAGGAATTGAAGGAATTTATTTGGGAGGGGAACAGGACAAAAGTTAAGTAGGATAAGTTGATTATGTCCAAAGAGTTTGGGATTACTTGATTTAAAAGGATACTTTAGAGCTATGAAGTAATGGCTCACATACAAAACATAAGAAGGGCTTACATCAAAGTTGGAAGAGATAATGATGAAAGGGAAGGGTGAGAAATAAGGTGAGAGTAGGATTTTAATGCAGGTCCTTAAGCAGAATGACATGAACCATACGGAATATTATACTCAAGTAGCAGAAAGCTTTAAGAACTAAGCAAGCTAATGAATAAATAAAGGAAATTTTGCCAACATGGAAGGGTATAAGTAGAGAAAATAGGCAACAGCGTACAATTAGCAAAGAAACTAAGGTACTGTGAGCAACTGTCCTAGACACTGAAAAGAAATAGAGTGGAATGAGGCCAAGCAGATGTTTGGACAGCAGATTGCAGACGGTCTTCCCGACCAGGGATTACTATTAGAGTATAGACAAAGAGAAATGAAGAGGGGAGCCAAGTGAAAGGCTTGCTGTGGTAGGGAGTTTAACTGAGTCTACAGCAGACTCTGCTGTTACAAAAGGAATATTTAGTAAGGTATATAAAATACTGCAAGACAGTTATAAACTCAATCAGAAAAGGCTAGAAAAGATTGGGAAGAGAGACTGGAAAGGCAATTTACCAAGAACAATGGGCGGACATCTGTATGGCTCCCAAGTATGCAGCAAAGTACAGTTAAGAGTTCATTTGTAAGCATTTGCATAGGTATTTTTATACACCAAGCATACTTCAGAGACTTTTCCTTCAGGTAGACATCAAATGCTGGAGGTGTGATGTTTTGAAAGTATAAGAATTTGGCAGAGTTTAGAAAGTCACTACTGAGCATTTTGTCAGAAATGTTGGAGAAGCAAATTTGTTGCAAAAAGGAAATGTTTCTTTTGAGCTGGGACACAGAATCTGAACTCCATGAAATAGTAAGGCCTTATTAAGGTTAATGCTATTGGCTGCCAAAAAAGCAATTACTAGAAAATTGAAATCAAAATCTAAACCAATTGTAACTGAAGTACTGAATATTGTAATGGAAAGAAAAGTAGTGGAGTTGGGAACTTTAGAAAGGGAAAGAGCAAAATACGTATAAATAAAATGAGTGGGAACAATATGTACAGAATAATGCTCAGGAGGAGGAGAGAGGTTTAAGGCATGCCAGGACCTGAGCAATTTATATAATGCTGGAGTGAATGATGACTTTTATAAAGAAAACATATGCAAACTGTATAAAATTAAGAAATATCATGTGGTCTTTTTTTTTTTTTTTTTACTTTTAATGTATGTGTTGCTATGTCACTGTTTCAACAGTGATTTAATAATGATATTTAAAACGATTTCATGGACACAACTGGATTAATAGGGAATGCATGCTTCATGGACTGGTTGTGCTGATCCCGAAAATTCTTTAAGTACAACTACACCTTTGGACATAGTGGACCATGACACTGGAAAGAAACAAGTGACTCAGGGTCTCGGGGATGGTCTCTGGCGATAATGTTTGTGGGAGATACAGAGAAAAAAAGTTTTTCATTTGCCCCATTCTGTCCCAAGGTAAAGATATTTTGCAGTTCTTCATATTTAGGACAGTACCCAGGAACCTCTTTTTCTGAACAGGTCTTACATTATACTTCTGTGTATTCATAAGATTCCTGTACTCTGAAAAAACTGTACAACATAGGACAAGGTTTTCTCTACCTCTTCTGTAGAAGTGGCTTAATCATGCAATTGTCCACTTAGTAGTAGGCATGTATTTGGTCAGCCAGTTCTGGAACCATGCATTTGATGAAAATTCTGAGCACAGCAGAAGGTACAAAGAACAATTAAATAAATGGAATGTCCTCACTTTCGTCTAAGAAACTGGCTGCAGACGTGCAAACAGGATGTGGAAGCATGTATCCTTTAAGGTTAATGTGATGATGAAGACTTCTTTCAAAAGAGAGAGCAACACCTCCAGAGTGAATATAAGCATCCTGTACTAACTTAAGTAACAGATGAAGATGTAACATACCTACACATGAGGCTGGAACACTAGAAGGTTTTAGGTTCTAGTCCCACGCATGGTGGTTGTACACAATTCCAATACAAACGCTACAAGTGCAGCACCATGTGGGGCTGCACTCTTGATATGCAGTGCATTTGATAAAATGTTAACCAGAGGGACTTCCAAGATGGTTGCACACTGACCAACAGCTTAACTTCAGCTCTCCTGGTGTGAAAAAAGAAACAAAGACAAGGGCCAGGAAATCTGTTGCTTTTAGGAAATTCTGTTACATATAGTAATTACACTGTCTGGATGCCAGCAAAGAAGAAACCTGAAAGAAAATCAACTAGATAAGGTAAAAAGAAAATACTGACTAGGTAGAATCCTGCAACTGTTCAGCAAAAAAAAAAAAAAAAAAAACAGTTCAAGCTTCAGCTTTGGTGCAACACATGGTTTTGGTAATCTAGAATATCTACAGAATCAGAACTGCCTTGACATACTAAGGCCTTGCTGTGTCTAATTATGGTGGCTGCCAAACAAGCAATTAGTAGAAAATGGAAATAAAAGTCTAAACGAAGTGTATTAGAAGTAGGGACTATAGTAACAGCGATAAAACAACTGGAATTGGGATATTTAGAAAAAGGTAGGTACAAATTACATAGAAAAAAAGACAACTGTGGGAACAATACATCCAGTGGAGGAACGAGGTTTAAAACAAGGCAGGATTTGAATGAGCTATGTAATGTTAGACAATGACTAGATAGATAAGTGATGCATAATGTTTGCAACTAAAATTATGTTAATATGGTTTAGTATAATGTTTGCAATTAAAATTGCGTTTATTTTCATATATAGAAATGAATGATTGCCTATGTCCTAAGTGATAATTTGATAAATACGTTTCGTGTTAAAAAAATAAAACATTAAAGGAGTATATCAATTCAAATAACAAAAGGCTGAAAAAATGGAAGAAGCTTTAAACAGATATTCAGATGAAATGATAAAACTGGAAAATGAGAGGTCAAAATGAAGAAAAGACTGGCTGTGTATGACATTGCTGAAGAAGAGATGTTTCACAAAATGGTAGATTAGATGACAGAACACATATGGAGAAAATCTGAGATTTTCTGTTGCAACAGAAAAACAAGAAGGAACAGATTGCATTAATTTTATGAAGGCATAAATAAGCAGCTGGACTGGCATTTTACAGCAGAAAGTGTTAATTGAAAGGGCACACTGAATGTATGCTCCAAATCTGGTCATCAGAAAGCAACCACGGCCAGTACTGGTACAGATGCAACTCTACCAGCAGAGAGAGTTGATCTGCACAAAACTGTGGCAAATGGGCAAAGTATTAAAAGTTGGAGACAGCAGAATGCTGTTGGAAAATCATTATTCATGGTACTGGAAATGTAAACAAAGATAAATACCAAAATATCCAAACAAAGGTTTGCAGTATTAAGCGAAGTCAAATTCACCAGAAGACAATTTAATGAAGCGCTTTTCGTCTGCACTGTGTGCAGACTTCTTCAGACATACAAAAAAACTTTTAAAAACTTCCTTTAAAAACATTTAAACTGGTGTAAATGAACCAATCATGACACACAATTAATTAAAGTGATTAATTAGGGCTGCTGCATTGATTGTTAGCATGCACCATGAAGTAAGCTCAAAGTAAACTTTTATGCAAAACCCTCCATGAATAACTGGAACAGCGATTGTCAAACACACTAAAGAAACTTCGTAACAAAAGCATAAACTTAAAAATTAACACAGTAAAAGTGAACAAATGTTCACAAACCAAAGCTCATACTAAAATTTTAAACTTATATAGCAAATAAAATAAAACTAACAAATGTATGTAAGCAAATGACAGTAGATATATACATAGTTCATTAATGGTAAGCCAAGGAAGTTACTTAACCATGATATCTTACCCTCACCTTTTCAAACTTTTCAATTTAAGAATACTGCTTATAGAGCAGGACTCATTGAGACCTGGGAATGTACAAGCATTCAATTTGATTTGCCAGGTTAGTTCTAATTCTTCTAACAAGAGGTGTAAGGGTGCCCCCCTTCTGTCATTATTCACCTGGTCTATTACTAAAAATTTGAAACTACGACTCTTATATTTTAAAGTATGTTTGGCAACTGCGTTGTCCAATTTGTTCCTAGTTATTGCATATTGATGTTCATAGATGCATTCACGGAGCCTACGCTCAGTTTTTCCGACATAGAACGCAGGGCAACCTTGACATGCCATATACACCACCATTTTGGAGTTACAATTATACCTACTCCTTACCTTACATTAAAAGTTCTGTGTGGTGACTCTGTTAGTCTCTATTATATATTTACAATAATTGCAACTTTGGCATTTGTACATGCCAACAGTTCTCGTAAAGTTAGAAACAGGTGGTTCTAACAGTGGCTTAAGTTCTTACCCCTTCTAAACGTAATGATGGGGTGGTCACCAACTTTAGTTGCCAAAGTGGGATTAGTCATGAATAATGCCCAATTTTTCTTTATGCTCTCAATACATTGATAACTAGATGAATTAAATGTCAAAATGAGTTTCGGACTTCCTTGGCTTACCATTAATGAACTATGTATATATCTGCTGTAATTTGCTTACCTACATTTGTTAGTTTTATTTTATTTGCTATATAAGTTTAAAATTTTAGTATGAGCTTTGGTTTGTGAACCTTTGTTCACTTTTACTGTGTTAATTTTTAAGCTTATGCTTTTGTTACGAAGTTTCTTTAGTGTGTTTGACAATCGCTGTTCCAGTTATTCATGGAGGGTTTTGCATAAAAGTTTACTTTGTGCTTACTTTATGGTGCATGCTAACAATCAATGCAGCAGCCCTAATTAATCACTTTAATTGTGTGTCATGATTGGTTCATTTACACCAGTTTAAATGTTTTTAAAGGAAGTTTTTAAAAGGTTTTTTGTATGTCTGAAGAAGTCTGCACACAGTGCAGACAAAAAGCGCTTCATTAAATTGTCTTCTGGTGAACATTAGCTTTTGACTTCGCTTAATACTGCAAACCTTTGTTTGGATATTTTGGTGTTTATCTTTGTTTACATTTCCAGTTTGTTATGGCTTCAGGTTTTGCAAGTAGCCCTAGCGACTTCTCTGCTAACTCTACACCAGAACTTCTTAAGGGCTGTGATAGTGCTGTAATCCCAGCACCAGCTTCGGTTTCCAACCTTGCTAATGCCTCCATCCTGGATTCTCTCCTATCGAGGATGGATTCTTTGTGTGCCAGGTTGGAGCAGCTTGACACACAACAATGAGCCCTCCGTGATTTGCTTCCATCTAACAGCGAAGATAACAACCGAGCCGAAATGGCGGGACGTTTAAACGCTTCTTCTTCTACTTTACCGGTAGTACAAACCTGCCATCAACCAGCAGTATTAACTAAAAATTTACCGGTTGCAGAAAATAACTATGAGGCTGTGGGCCGTCAGCCTCTTAGTATGGGAATTAGTCAAGCAGATACATCTAGCTCAACAAACAATCCAGCAGGGACTCGCATACAAGAGCTTAGTAATAAGCTCATTGACAACGGCAGCAATTATACGGGTGTTCCAGTGCTTGGTTAGCGGACACGTTTACTTTCACATCTTCAAACGACACATGACCAAGAAGGTAGCCAAGGTAACCTTTTTGATTTTAACTTAACACCTGACATTGTGGACAAACTCAAAGACTTAGATAGCTTGCTGATTAAGCTTAAGAAATTACAACTTGAAATTTCGTATTTTCGTGAGTGCCTCTCATGCAAGATTGTCCCTAAAAGGTTACACCGCTCCCAGTTTCCAAATGATATAGTCACTAATTCTGAATTTTATAATGAATTGGTGGCTCTGTTTGACCAGCAAGGCTTCTAATTACTTGAAGTGATGATCAAGCATTATACTATATGGGTTAATGATCTTAAGATCAGGGTTATGGAGCTAGATTCCAGCATTAAACATCATATTGAATTTGGCCACTACAAACATGAATACAGCCGTATTCTCTCTAGTATCGACCAATATTTGGGTAAGCTTAAGAACAATAAAGTTAAAAAGCTGGACCGTGACCTTAAAGCATACAAAGACAATACTGCATATCCTATTTTATCATCTGCACACGTATGGCATGGTTTTAACCGTCCACTGAATGGAGCCCCTGTACATGCAGTGAAAAATGCAGTTACACACGTGACTCAAAATGACAACTTGAGGGCTAATACCAACAGTACCTCACATAATGAGAACTTGGGTTCAAATAATGACAATCTACAGTTACAAAATGAAGTGAGGAGAAGTGAGAGGTTACACAATCGTAATCAATCACAAGGTACCCTCACACGACAGAATTCTAATTTTCAGGATGCCCATCAGACTGGAACCAGGCCCAAACAACAGGACAACTTTGCCCAAAGCAGGGCGAACAAGCAGAGGTCCAAGACATACAGGACTTAACCTTTATGGACTGTGCAGTGCGCAGAGACTTTGATCTAATTGTTGACCTTATCACACTCTCTGATGCCACCATTGATTTTGACAATCACAATCTCCATTTAGTGACTAACAATTCTTATTTCACTGATAATAGCTTAACTTTAAGTGACTTGGAACTGTATGATGGTGATTCCTTGGACCATAGATTAGACAACAGTGTCACTAGCAGGGAAACAACTAAGCCTGACATTATTATAAACTCTACAGGCGATTTTAAAGTGTATAATTTTTCTTCGGTTACTGTCTCTGCTGACTTTGTTGAATTTCTATCTAAAGGTTACACATACGTCCCCGAACAGAAATTCGACTTGGTTAAGACTATCATTGACGTCAAGTTATTATCACGGAAATTGAATTTTAACTTGATGATGGGTGCCAGTGTTTCTAGAATAGATATTGACCCATTTAGAATTGCCAGTACATATAATCCCCCCTTGCACCCACTAGTACAGATTTTTGAGCAGATGTGCGAGGTAGACATCAGGCAAGGGGTTAAGCAGACTTATAAGCCTAAAAGGAGCGGCCATATTAGTTAAGTTGAATGTGAACACCTTGATTATATTCGAATGCAAGATATATGCATTTGTAAGCCCAACACGGGTGGCGGGCTGGTAATTTTTGATAATCCAGACTACCATGAACGCATGGTTCAACTTTTAGATAGTCCTTCATACTCACTTAGTTCACTTTCTGAGGTTACTAAAGCATATAGATCTATAAAGAGCAGCATAGAGGACATGTTTGTTGAAGGTAGGATTGAACAAAAAATGTTTAACTACATGACCACTACTTACCCAAGGTTTCCGTACCTTTTTGGTATACCAAAAATTCATAAAAGCATTACAGATCCTCCAATGAGACCATTAGTTTATGGCCGTGGTTCACCACCTACCTAGATATCATGTGCCAAGTTTGTTGACTCCATACTACAGAAATATCTTGTTTTTGAAACTCAGATTTGCAAGGACTCATGGTCTTTCCTTGAGAAAATTGATAAGCTAGCATTTGATACAAGTAACAACTTCCTCACGGTCGACGTGAAGGACCTTTACATGTGTATACCACATGACACTGGCATTGAATGGGTCATTTTAGTGCTTAAGAAAAACGAAGCCACCAAAATGGAAATTTCGGTGGTCATAGAACTACTTGAAATAATTTTGTACAATAACTTTTTCATGTTTGGTGAGAATTTCTACTTGCAAAAAGTGGGCGTCACCATGGGCTCCCCTTGTGGGGCAAGCATAGCCAATGCAGTCATGGCACACTGGGAAACAGTTTTTAAGAATCCTGAACTAATGAAACACGTCACATTTTACACTCGCTATTTGGACGACATTTTTATTTTAGTTAAATGTGATGTCAACATCAGTAACATGATGTTGGATAAATTCAACAACTCTACACACTTCTTGAGCTTCACGTCTTCTTACAGTGATGTAACTACAACTTATTTAGACATCTTATTGTCGGAAAATCGCGAAGCGTGTAATTTTGTAGCTAACATTCATAGGAAAACCACATACTCAAATTCGTTCTTGTAGTTTACAAGTTGTCACCCTAGTCATCAGAAACGATCAGTGATAAAAGGTCAACTTGTTAGAGCGAGTGTGAGTATAGTGAGTCAAGATGATGACTTCCACAAAGAATGTGAACTACTTACGAGTATGTTCACACATAGGGGATACCCTATAAAACTCCTTGATGAACTAGTTAAGGAAGTTACAGTAAAAAGAATTAATGGCATTTATAAACCCTTATTGACCATAAAACACCATCAGTTGAACCAAGGCATTAACACCCACTCACCAACAGAAGGGTGTACTGTAATCCACTTGGACAAACCTTCATACTTTGGTCCGAAACTCATTTTGACATTTAATTCATCTAGTTATCAATGTATTGAGAGCATAAAGAAAAATTGGGCAATATTCATGAGTAATCCCACTTTGGCAACTAAAGTTGGTGACCACCCCATCATTACGTTTAGAAGGGGTAAGAACTTGAAGTCACTGTTAGAACAACCTGTTTCTAACTTTATGAGAACTGTTGGCATGTACAAATGCCAAAGTTGCAATTATTGTAAATATATAACAGAGACTAACAGAGTCAACACACAGAACTTTCAATGTAAGCTAAGGGAGCAGGTATAATTGCAACTCCAAAATGGTGGTGTATATGGCATGTCAAGGTTGCCCTGCGTTCTATGTCGGAAAAACTGAGCGTAGGCTCCGTGAATGCATCTATGAACATCAATATGCAATAACTAGGAACAAATTGGACAACGCAGTTGCCAAACATACTTTAAAATATAAGAATCATAGTTTCAAATTTTTAGTAATAGACTAGGTGAATAATGACAGAAGGGGGGCACCCTTACGCCTCTTGTTAGAAGAATTAGAACTAACCTGGCAAATCAAATTGAATGCTTGTCTCAATGAGTCCTGCTCTATAAGCAGTATTCTTAAATTGAAAAGTTTGAAAAGATGAGGGTAAGATATCATGGTTAAGTAACTTCCTTGGCTTACCATTAATGAACTATGTATATATCTACTGTCATTTGCTTACATACATTTGTTAGTTTTATTTTATTTGCTATATAAGTTTAAAATTTTAGTATGAGCTTTGGTTTGTGAACCTTTGTTCACTTTTACTGTGTTAATTTTTAAGTTTATGCTTATGTTACGAAGTTTCTTTAGTGTGTTTGACAATCGCTGTTCCAGTTATTCATGGAGGGTTTTGCATAAAAGTTTACTTTGAGCTTACTTCATGGTGCATGCTAACAATCAATGCAGCAGCCTTAATTAATCACTTTAATTAATTGTGTGTCATGATTGGTTCATTTACACCAGTTTAAATGTTTTTAAAGGAAGTTTTTTAAAGTTTTTTTTGTATGTCTGAAGAAGTCTGCACACAGTGCAGACGAAAAGCGCTATATTAAATTGTCTTCTGGTTAACATTAGCTTTTGACTTCGCTTAATACTGCAAATCTTTGTTTGGATATTTTATTATTCATGGTACACCAGGCAGAAGAGAAACAAATTTATTCTAACATTCAGGGAATGTCAAAAAGGTGTGTGAGATTCAACTGTTGCATCCAGCTGTCTTCAGAATTTTTTTCCAGGAGGACCAAAGTCATTTTTTGATGCAGAACAGGCTAAGGAGGAAACACAAAGGTTTGTCCAGCAACAGTGAGTCATCAAGCAGAAACTGATTCTGTTTCTCATTCTTCTGATGACAAAGTACAAGGGCAGACTTTGCTAGTGAAACCTTTTCCACTGTTCCAAAGGAAAATGCTTGACAGCCAGAGAAAAGCACAGGAACTGACTAAAAGATTTGAGGGTTACCTTGTAACTGACCCAGAATCTGGATTTGGGAGATGGAGAAGAACAGGAAAAAGACCAGCAACACAGAAATTAGTGAATAAATATAAGACCGCAAAGCATCAATCATATTTGTGAAATACAGCTTTATAAGAAAGTGCAAAACGTGGACTTTTGTTGGCTTTGTTAAACTTGTGGGAAACTGAAAGGCATTTGCCACACTTCATGTCATTAATGTTTGGAAGAACACTAAGGGGTGGGAAACAGGAAGTAAAAAAGTAACTTGGTAAAGCAATGTCTGTTCTTAACAGTATTTCTATGAAACTTTTTTATGACAGAAGTTGCATGTTTTATAGTAAATCATTTTTAGTTGTTCTTGTATATGATAAATATACTACAGTAAACATATGCCTTTTTTTCTCTTTCTTCTTTTTTAGTATTAAGAAATATAAGCATTACAATGCGAAAAGAGAAAAAAATCAAGCCAAAAGCATGTAATAGGCTTTAATCTAATCTTGTACTGTTGAGGTTGCGGATGGGGTACAAAAGTACACAGATCATAATAAATGTAGAGCTGATATACTTTCTTTTACTTTTGCATAGGTGAATGTCTGGAGTAAGACCCTTGGCTTACTATAATAGTTTTAATTGGATAAAAGTAAATAAGAGAAGACTGAATTTAATGAACAGCTTCTCTTCAGCTGAGTACTACATTTTCTTCGCTTACATTTCCATGCAGACAAGCTGTCAACAGGGCAATAAAAAGCCAGAACAGTGGTTTCTTCAAGCTTAAAAGTTAATGCTTTCTGAAAGCATGCAAGTTGTTTTTTACATCTGGGGAGATACATAAAAACAAAAAACAAAAGACACCAATTACTGTAAGTAGAAGCACAGGCAATAACATGCATCTTAGCATGGATAACCTCAGTTTTAGGTTAATTAAGGCCTATGTTTGCAGTTGTCTATTTGGGACAATTGTTCCTATTATGAGGGCAAACTTCATCTATTTGAAGATGTACATAGTTTTTGTATTAAGTAAACAGGTTATGGAGGTGTTCTAGTTTTTTTTTTTTTTTTTTTTTTTTTTTTTTTTAGGGTTTTCATTAAAACAAAAAGGTGGATGTGTCACAAAAGCTGGAAAAAGACATTTTAGAAAGCTGTCATATATATGTGGGAATAATGATCTCTTACCATTATGGTAATACTTTCCATATTATCTTGGAATGTGAATGTTCTCACAGTATAAACAAAAAGGTAAGCACATTTAATTATATTAAGAAATGTGGAGTGCAAACAGTGATGCTAAAGGAGACACATTTGGAAAGGAGTGAGCATGTGAATTTGATAAAGGAAGGATTTCAAAACAGATATTCAGCAGAATATCAGGGACAAAGGAAAAGCAGAGTACTTCTATTAATTGCTAGGGGAGCTCAAACAGTGATAGACGAAAAAAAAGATAATAGTGGCAGATTTGTGGTAGTAAAGGAGCTACTGGCAAGGGATGAGGATTACCCTGGCATGTATTTATATTCTACCTAAAACTGCTATTGTGGCTATTGTGGAGCTTTCAACATTTTGGGAGAAATAATCAGCTTTCAGCAGGGAATATTACTTATAGGTGGGGACTGGAATTTAATTTGCAACAATGAAGATGTATTTTGGAGGCCCGGGACGGAAAATATAACAAAAGAAGGTAGATTTCTGAAGAAACTTTTGAAAACAATTGGTACAGAAGATGTAAATTCAGTAGTAGGAACTCAGAATTTACATATTATTGTACAATAACTGGACTAGACAGACGTTATATTTCACAGGAACATGAACATTTAATGGAAAACTTTGACATGTCCAATAACTGCTAGAGATCATGCACCAATAATTACAAAGATAAAACTGCAGGGTAATGAAGTAAAGATGAGACACTGGTACTTCCCCACTCACCTGTTAAAAAGGGGAATTTAAGGAATCAGTAGTGGAATTATTTGGGACTTATTAGAGAAGACAGAAAATACTCCAGAAGATATAGCTATTGAGCGGGCTAAAATGAAAATGGAGTTTAAAATAGGACAGAAATAAAAGAAAAAGGGATATGGTTAAGAAGTTACAACTATTTAGAGGGGCTGACAAAGCTTAATGAATAACAGAATAAGGAGAAGCTCACAAAACAAGAAGAGATGCAATTGCAGAGTGCTGAGGAGATAAGGGATTACCTGGATAATAATGCGTGATTTTAATGTTGGGCAACTGTTTTTTGATAACTCCAGAGCACAAAAACGTTTGGCACAACGACTTAGTGGATATAAAGTAGAAAAAGTTGTTGCTAAAAGTAAAGAGACTATAACTAGAAAAATAACCAGAGATCTGTAGATATGTTAGAGATATTTTGGAAATTTTATGAAAATTTGTAAAATGCAGAGAAATTGGGAAATCAACAAAAAGCACAGATGGAAACATATATGTTAGGGTTAATGATAGATGAAGCTCAACAATTAAAATTTAAGATGCAAGGAGATGAGATCAAAATGGTGATGTATAGCCAATCTGTAGGAAAATCTCCAGGAATAGATGGTATTCCAGTGAAAGCTAGGAGGGAAAAGAGTGATAACTATCTGAAAGCTTTTGTTAAACAGTATTTTAAAAGTGGAGGAAGCACCAAACATCCTGGAAAAAAAACTGTGGTGGATGTAATTCATAAAGACAGTAAAGACCCATTAGATCCAGCTTCATATTAGCCCATTTCAATTTTAAACTATGATTATAAAGTGCTTACGTCTATAATGGAATGGCAAAGTGTTGCCAACATTGATAGATCTGGATCAATCTGATTTTGTAGAGGAGAAGCAACCATCTGACAACATTAATATAAAAATAGTGATCCAGAGGAAAGCAGAATGTTAGAAAGTACCACTGTTGTTGGTTCTTCTTGATGCAGAGAAAGTATTCGACAGTGCAAGCTGGGATTTTGTGAGTAGGTCAATGGAAGCATTTGCATTTCCTGACACCATAATAAGGTTAATTAAGAGGACATATGAGGGATCAGAGGCAAAAATCAAAGTGGGATGGTTCCTCTCTGATAAGTTGTGCTTGAACAGAGGAACCAGGCAAGATGTCTTCATTCCTTTTGTTATTTACATTATATAAAAACCACTGGCAAAAAAACAAGGGACTCAAAAATTCAAGGTTATAAATGGGATGGCATTCAAGAAAAGTTTGCTTTATTTGCAGATTATAATTCTGTACCTCTTACAGCCAGAAAAGGACATCTCCGTGTTGTGAAAGATTCTGAATCAGTTCTGTTTTTTTTTTCAGGATATAAAATTAATGAAAAAAACATTGCTGTAAACGATGCACCCACACATGAACTGGTTAAGCAATACCCATATTTACAGGATATGACAAAGTGAAGTATTTATGAGTATGGGTTAAAAAGGATTCTGTTATGGCAGCTAAGGATATCTGGGAAGAGACTAAATGATAATACAAAAACTGAGAAACTGCAAGCTCTTGCCTATGGATACGGATAGCAAGATACAAGTACATAAAATGTTTTAGTACCTTTAGTTTAATACATAGGTCAGGCATATTTTTATCAACCAGAGAAGCTGTGGATAGTAATTAATAAAGAGTTGAAGGATTTTACCTGGGAGGGGAACAGGGCAAGCATCAAGTGGGATAAGATGATCCTTGCAATAGAACAAGGAGGTTTAGGATTACCTGATTTGAAGGGATATTTTAAGAGCTATACGGTTAAGGCTCTTATATGTAATACAAGCATAAAGGTACAATTCAAAGTGGAAAGGGATGATGAAGCAGGGGTACAGTTCAAGACATAAGGAAAGAGTGGGATTCTGGATGCAGATCCTTAAGGAGAATAATACTCGTACAGAATATTATATTCCTAAATTAGCAGAAAGTATACTAAGAACTAAGCCAACACAGGTGTGGAGAAAGGAGATTTGATTCTGCAGACAGGGATGACTGCAATTAGAAGTATAGAAAATAGGCAAGAGGTGGTTGGAAACAAATAACTGAAGATGATAAGGTAACAGAATGTGAAGAGGCCAAAAAGACATTTGGACAGAAGGCTAGAGATTGCCTTCCTTATCAGGGACTGATATCAGAGTATAGGCAAAGAGAAAGTGACAGCAGAATCTTAAATGGATGTCTTGCTCTGGTTGAGTTTTAGTTGAATCTGTAACAGAAGCTGATGTTAAAAAGGGGATAATTAGTAGGACATATACAATATTGCAAGATAACTATAGGAATCAATCAGAGGAGGTCAGAAAAGATTTGGAAGAGACATTAGACAAGCAATTCATAAAGAAACAATGGAAGGACATCAGTATGGCTCCCAATTATGCAACAAAATCTAAAAGATTTAGAAGTTTTGCCTGGAAGTGTTTGTACAGGTACTTTTATACCCCCAGCAGACTCCAAAGAATTTTTTTCCTAGGTAGATGGCAAATGTTGGAGGTGTCATGGGGAAGAAAGTGGTACCTGGGAGGATATGTTCTCAGAATGTAATGAACTGGCAGACTTTAAAAATTCCCTAAAGAGTACTCTGTCAGGAAGATGGGATGAGCAAATGAGTGTAACTAAGGAAATTATTTTTTGAGTTGGGATACAGGATCTGAACTGCCTAGATACAATAAGGCCTTGTTATGTTTAATTCTGGTGGTTGTAAAAAAGCAAGTACTAGAAAATGAAAATCATAGTCTAAACCAACCATACTTGAGTTAATGAATTTTGCAACCGAGATAAAAGAACATGAAGTGGGATCTTTAGAAAAGGGTAGGAGTAAATTGCATAGAAAAAAAATAGAAATTGTGGGGAAAATGCATGCAGAAAAATGTCTTGGGAGGGGGAATGAGGATTAAGAGAAGGCAGGAATTGAGCAATGTATGTAATGTTGGCTTGATTATATTGTAGTGAACAACATATGTGATGTATAATGTTTGCAAATGTGAACTTGTTAATACAGGTTGACTACTATTCTATAAATGTAAGTTTGCCTGTGTCACAAGTGATAATTAAATAAAGGTGTTTAAAATAAACAATGTTAAACATAGGTCTCATCTACCTGACATGGTGGTAGCTCAAGTGGATGAAAAATAAAATTCCACGGTACTAACTAAATGAAAGTCAGTAAAATTTCTTCAAAGTGTTCTTCAAATTTCTCCTAGTCAGTATGAATACCAACCTGACTTTACTCTAAAAACAGGCTATGCCTACTGGGACTAAAAGTGTTTTTCAAAAAGTAAATAAAACTTGAGTAATCAAGGATGGGCTTCCTTTAGAGGTTGAAACAGCTTTGAATAATGCTTCTTTCGTCTTTCTAGCTAGTGAGATACTATTATCTTACAATGGGCATTAAATGTGCAACTCGCCAACTGGTCGGGGGGGACTGGTCTGTAAAGGATGGAACTTCAGAAAACTCTATGGTACACCTAGTGGATTCAACTTCCCTTACCCTTTTGTCAGAGGTCAGGTAAAACCACTGCTTTACTGGAGATGGCAATCTTACTCCCTAAAAGTTTTCAGGGTACAGAGGTGAAAACTAGGAGTGGTTGCATGCAATATATTTATATAGACTGTTATTGTTGAAAGAAGGATGAAGATAGAGAGTTATGAAGCTGTCCCTTAACAAAACAGTGACAGTGAGCTACTCAGCACAGAACAGAGTAGTTCCTTGGATTTTATAAAAACAAAAAAACTGCTGAGATGCCCTAGCGACAATGGTGGGATTTCAAGTTAATTTTATTGACAGTTGAGCACTTTTGTTCCTTAATCAGTGTAGGAACTTCATCAGAACTAAAGTTTAAATTTTAAAATTAATGGAAGAGGCTTCACTTAACCCTGTGTAACTCATGGTGTTTGTTCAGCGTTCTATATAGGCAAGACATCTAGAACATTAAAAGAATAACTGCACGAGCATGCATTAGGTATTAGGAAGGCAGAGGTCACAAATGCATTATACAAACGTCAGCATTTTTAACACTCATTATTTTGAATTTTTGGTTACTGAACAAGTAATGATTGATGCTTGGGGATATATAATAAATGAGCATTTGGAAAAATGCAATTTAAAATGGCAGTTTAGGTTAGTGCCATGAGTTACCCAGGGTTAAATGCAGCCTGCTCTATTAATTCATAGGTAGGTACTAGGCTATCTGCCTGAAGGCATTTATAAGCCTAGCCAGAATGTGTTGGCTTCGTTGCCCCCTTAGATTAGTTCCCTGTGCCTCTGTCCAGCAGAGCCACTGAAGTGATCCCTGGGGTAAACTTTGTTTTCCATCCACTCATCAAGGTTTCTCTTGAAGAGTGTTAGCAAAGAGCTCTGCCTAATGTAGATTGGAATTTTGTTCCAAAGCATGGGAAGTCTCTGTTGATGCTTGTTAAGGTTTTAATTATGTAATTTTTATTTATTTATTTATTTATTTATTTGCTTTTACTGGATTTTAATATCACGTGATTTTTAACTGAAGTGTAAATAAACTGGTTTAACTTTAAATGTATTACTTTTTTTTTTTATTAGGAGTTTCATATCTGCTTGGGTTCCTAGTTTCCTTGGATTTTATCCCAATAATTGAGGCCTCTGAAGATAATTTTGAAACTGCCTCTCTGAAACCTGATTCTGAAGCCTTGCTTGACCCTTTTCTCCTTCCAGTATTGCTGCTCCGTTTGGTACTGCCTACGCTGCTTTTATTTATCATGCTTGTTCTGTCTAATAGGGTGAAACCTTGGTTTTCTAGTTCCTAAATTATCTAAGAAGAAGATGGGTAGATGAAACAGGTTGCTTGATAATCTACATTCCTATCTCCTTGAATATCTCCTGGGGACTTCAAACAGGTCAGAGATGGATTGACAACAAGGCCTGGCTACTAAGAACAGTACCTGTGGTAACAACTCTAAAGAATGCAAAAAACACTATCTGATGCTCACCAACTTCTCTGTGGTTTGGGATAATTTAATACATTTCTTTCAGAGAAATATCTGCAATTCTCCAAGCAAAACCATCAGGCTGTCTGAAGAAATCTCTCATACTATCCCATATACATTTGATAACCAATGGTCCTGACATACAAAGTATACATCATTTCATGAAATCTTTCAAGGATTCTGTTCTTCTTATTGTTTGGCAGTGTATTAAGGCCTGGTACACTCTTGTATCTATCAAGTGAATCCACAAAATAACAGCACGGTCTACAGCAGGTTTTTGCATATTTCCTGAAACTGTTCCTGAATCCTACATGCCTAACTTTCTAGTGTATGGGGGCTGCGAGTCAGGTTTCACAGAGGTAGTTTCAGAAAAGCCAAGGATCTATGCTGGTTGATGCTGAACGGTTCACTGTCACTCTTTTTGTTAAGGGCCAGCTCCATAACTCTCCATCTGAAACATTCTTTCATGAAGTCATGGTTGCCTGTCAAAGAAACAGCCTTGGGAGGACCCCTTCAAGAAGAGGTTGCCCTTATAATGTATCATGAAACCTAAGGAGGAACTGATATAATCAGATAAGTTGGGGACCTACTTATTGAAATATGACCAGATAAACCAACAGTAAAATATTTATCATCCTCTTTCTTTCTGCTCTTTAGCCCACAGTGGAAGGGCCCAAGCTGACGGAGAAAGCAAGAGGGGCATACTTAAAGTGTCAAAACCATTTTATAACCAAAACCTGACAACTCTTCCAAGGGACTACACTTCTGGCTTTTATTCAGTCAACATCCAGACGGATGACAAAGATCTTTGGTGCTTTTCCCCAAACAGCAAGTGAAGGATAATCTTTGGCCATCCCTTGGACAGATTCCTTGTCATATGTCAAAAATCAGCAGATCTGTATTTATCAGATGAAGCTAAGATAGTGAAGTCTCCTCACAAGTGTTGCAACATTCTGCAGAATGATATATAATAGATAACAAAAATTAACACACTAAAACATGAAAACAATCGGTGGGGCAGCGCAGTGTCACCTGGTGAAATCAAATATAGCTGGGCTCAATCATTTTAATCCAAACATTGCCTCAGTAGCCTCTTCTTAAAGCCATTCAAACATAAAAATGCAATGTCAAAGTAATGAATTTCATATAGTTTTACTCAACAACATGACAGCCTTGCAAAGTCAGGTCAAAAACTGTTTTCTGTGAGGGTCTTTCTGAATCCCCCAGGATGGTCATTATCTATAACTGAATCTCGTGCAGCAAAAACATTCAAATGCCTCTCCTTAATAAACAAACAATTGCCTTTGCTTGGAACTGGCATTCTTTCCATTAAAATTTAAACATAAAACAAATATACAACAAAAGCTGCCATTAAAAAAGGAGTAATTAGTAGAGAATATAAAATATTGCATGAAAACTATAAGAATCAATTAGCAGAGGTTAGAAAGGACTGTGAAGAGAGACTGGATAAGCAATTCACAAAGAAACAATGTGAGGATATATGTATGTCTCCCAAATATGCAACAAAATTTATAAGATTTAGGATTTTTGCTTGCAAATGTTTGCATAGGTATTTTTATACCTTAATGGACTCCACAGAACTTTTCCTCAGGTAGACAGCATATGCTGGAAGAGCAACAGGGAAGAAAGAGGTAACGGGGAACGTTTTCTGGGAGTATGGCGAGTTGGCGGACTTTAAGGAATCCTGCAAGATGCACTGTCAGACATGCTGTGTGGGCAGACTGGTGTGATAACAGAGATTACTTTTTTGAGCTATGATACAGAATCGGAATTGCCTAAACATGGTAAGGCCTTGCTGTGTCTAATCATGGTGGCTGCCAAGAAGGCAATTACTAGAAAATGGAAATCAAAATCTAAACCAACTATACTAGAAGTAGTGAATATAGTAACCGAGATACAACAACTGGAACTGAAATCTTTAGAAAAGTGCAGGAGCAAACTACATAGGAAAAATGGGAATTGTGGGAATAATACATATAGGGGAGGTATGAGGTTTAAAAGAAGGCAGGACTTAAATGAGCTACGTAATGTCTGACTGAAAATTACTGGACAGATTATAAGTGATGTATAATTTTTGCAACTGGGAGTGTGTCAGCATGGTTTGTGATGTAAAATGCTTGCAACTTGGATTGTGTCAGTATGGTTTGTTTTAATTTATATAAATGTATGACTGCTTATGTCACTAGCGATGGTTTAATAAAGATGTTTCTTATTTAAAAACGGGGGCAGGAATTGAATAATTTTTGTAATGTTGCTTAGGTTATATGATACATAGCAATATATGTGAAACACAATGTTGTTAATTTTAACTTGTTAATGCAGTTTGATTATTTTTATATAAATGTAAATGTGCCTATGTCAAGAGTAATAATTCAATAAAGGTGTTTTACATTTAAACATAAAACAGAAATTTCTTCTAATTCAGAAAAAAAAACAGATTTTAATCACACGCTGCATAAAATACCTATTACATTAAGGAGTTCTACAACAAATTCTATGCCATGATGTCCTATAAATGGTATTAGGTCTGCAATTTGGGACAACAAGGCAACACTCAAAATATCCATGGAACATTAATGCCTGCTATCAAAGCATTTCTTGATGAACCTCAAATAACTATAAAAATCAAGTTTCATTCACCCAATCCTTTGACAAACTTCATAAGGCACATGATGTAGTCTGTAGCAGCATTGGCAAATACTTGAATGTTGTCTGTGTTCAGAAAAGCTTCAAATACGTCAAACACTGGAGCTTGCCGTTTGCCTATGAAATGACAATACAGTAACATACTTAGGTAAAGAATGCAAGAAGCAAAGATCTTTTTTTTATTTTTTACATTAGCACACAAAGATATGGAATATGATACTGAAGCATATAGTTCACCTTCCCTCTACCTTCATTGTTTTCCTATACTCTCCCCCTAACATTTCTTTCACTACACACTCAACCCCAAAACAAATTTCAGAATAACAGTTTCAGAATGACATTACATCTATTGCCATGAAGATCTCCCATGAAACCAACAATCGTTCACTGAAATCGTATTCACAACCTCCCTTATGTTTCATAGAATAAGCTGCTGCTTTTAACTAAGCACATAATGCCCTCTTCAGTCACTCAAAAATAAGAGGTATTTAAAACATTCTGACTTAGCTCTACCTCCCTCCTTTCTTCCAAGGTCTACACCTACAGGAATAGGATGCAGAGATCAACCTACTTTACACCTGCCTTTTTCTAGACACCTAAACCTCAGTTATGTACCTCAAGAAATGTGATCACCAACAATGCAGTACGTAACAGAGGGTTCTTTTGGTGTTCTCCATAGTCATCACTGACTTTTTTTTTACTGGTGAGGCTTCTTTTCCTATACCACAAACCCTGTAGCAGCATCTCCACTGCCATGCCACACAGTTCATATTTTTGGGATCTCCAATAATATTTCCCCAAGAATTTCTCCTGTTATGAGGCCATGCCATTGCTTATAGGTTCACAGGTGTGTACAAGACTAGTGACCACCAGGGCCTTTTTTAAGCCTAGCCATTCATCTCAAATCCCTGAACAAGTTCTGGTACCATTGTAAGTATAAGCAGGGGCTTGGAAGATGAATCAATTACAGGCTACCTGTGTCCATTAAAGACAAAGCTGCCAAACCAGGAATTTCCTGATCTCCATCCAATTGTCCAAGTTACACTTGAATTGGGTTAGGGAGGAACTCTGCTTCACATGGATGGGGAGCCTGTTCCACAGATGGGTAGTCTCTGGGATACATATACCTGTTTCTCCAACAGGTCCTATTTACACCACAGGCAAGGTTTATGTCTTCAGAACGTGTAATTCTGGTGGTGTTTGTTTTGCCAATATGCTGTATCTATGTTTCGGACGTCTGTGCACAAAATACATTTCTCTGCAAGTTTATGCAATGCATCTTAACTCTTCCACTTTTGGATAATGACACAAGACCCATTAAGACTAGTTGAGAATGCTTATCAGTTTCATTCCAACACCCTGCCTCTGCTCCACAGTACTACTGCTTTTCTACAGCTTTGTTTTAAGCTGTATGCAAAAAGGCATGCCTTCCCTTAAATCCTCTGGAATTCAGTTAAGTGAAATTTTTAAAAATATCTGAATACAGCAAAGTTCATCTCTGACATGAATGAAAAAAACACCTTTCACAACATCCAATAATAAAACTCTGATGTCAAAGCATACTGACTTCCCAGAACAATGTTCTCTTTCCTGTCAATGACATAATATTTTATTAACTTTAAGTCAGCAAATGCTGCAATATATAGAAAACAATACAACTTCCAAAAGAAAATTCTGCATTGTCATCTTAGCTCTTACCTAATGAGTAGTCGCCAACAAGGTACTCCTTGACATCAGCCTTGTTGCTGTGCACAGTTCTTAGGGCACTGAACAGGGGCCTCCAGCCAGACTGGATCTGAGGTGAGCAAACTTCAACCAGCTCTCCTATGGAAGTTATCACCTACAAGACAGATAAACAAATGCAGCTGAAAATAGCAACTTTCACATTCACACAAACTACATTTCATAAACTTTTCCAGTACCAAAATATATAACTAGATGTTGTACTTTAATTAAACATGTTTTGCTGACTACATATTTCGCATGCCACATATGTAGAGAAATTCAATGATTTAGTGATCAGAAAATCTGTACCAAAAGTTTATTAATGTGAAATGAGTCTACTCTATTAAGTTTGGGTAAGTTAGACATTTCAATACGCTGTGCTGGCCTTTTATAAATATTTTGACCTTTACAATGAATAATACAAATCTTGTAACTTTGTATTAATTACAGAGAACATTTAGTCTATTCCTCATCCAATCAATATGAAGGATGGGAGTGTTCAAATTTCCAATCAGATGTTATTTTGTAGGGAGTGGTAAGACCGGAAGAAGACAAGACAAAGGATTTCTAATCCAGTGCAGTGGTTCACAGAAGCAGTCACTATGTTGAAGCCAATGCACCTGATATAAAGAAAACAATGAACTGACAACTGATGAAAGTGCAGCAGTTCTCCTCTTGTTTCGGGATCAGGGAACACTATCCCCAGAAAAAAAAATATTTTTGAACTGAAACTGAAACTGAATAATTGCCTCTCACCTTTCGAATTTGCTGAGTTGGTCACTAGAAGATTAACCAATATATTGCTTACTATCACATTATCAAATTAAAAACTGACTACAAATTAAAAATGGCAGTGGTCATATTTATTTAATAGTGTGAAGTAGCAATAATGAAAATTAAAACAATGTTTAAATAGTGGCAAAGCTTTTCAGTTAAAATGCTTTTTTGCAATTTATATACTTCTTTTATATCATTCTAGGCATTTTAGGACTCTGTCTCTTGAATAAATGATCTGCACATATTAGCATAAATCTTTGTGGATCAAAGCACTAAAAAATACCAGAATAAATACAGAACGCCTGCTAATCTTGTTACTGTGATTTTAGTGAACTATCACTTTAAGAAGGCCAGAGCAGAGATCAAGAATGCCTACTTCTAACACTCAATAATGGAGAGTTTCATTTTAAGCAGCATGGTTATATTACAGAGCTGTATGGAATAAAGAGGATTATGATTGGGTCTCTATGTGGTGGTGCTGCGGTAGCGTTGTCGCCTCACAGTAAGACGTTGTCCTGTTCGATTCTCAGCTAGAGCGTCTTCTGCGTGGAGACATGCATGAATGGGTTTACCTTCGTTGAAGGTTGTGCGTCAGAGCTGGCAACTCGGCACGTAAAAATCTACTGCCAATCATTAGCGGACCGGAGTTCCGCTGTGGTGACCCCTAACCGGGAAAAGCCGAAAGACACAACAACAACATCATGATTGGATCTCTCTGTATAACCACTGTACTGTCTGTTCAAGACATGGATGCCAACAAATTCACTTTGAGAGTGAAGCTTAAGAAGTGAATATTGGCTTCCATGTCAAGAACACAGCCGGTTACAATCAGAGAGAGGCACAATTACAATTCTTTGTAGTGTGTGGAAATTTCTCTGCTCCATGCACTACCAGTTACAGGGAACAAAATACAGGAGCATAAAGTGCTTTAGCATCTTTCAAAGCTTGTACAACACTTTGGCACTATAAAAAAAAAGCGGACAGTAACAGTGTTCCTCTGAAAAATTAATAACTTTAAAATACACTGTTACAACTGGGTTTTGTACTAGGGAAACACTTAACATGCTTATCTTTTTTTCTAGAAATCAGAGCATAATTTTGGTGCTCCATATACTAAAAACCCTAATATCTCTCTCCGTACCAAAGCTTGTGAAACAGAATCATCACAGTATTATTACCCTGGCAAAGAATCATTTAGTACATAGAACCTAGTGTACATACTTTTAGGAAGAAACTGTTGGTTTTACCTTTTTCAAAGTAACTACCACTTACAGCGTTGAGCTACTAAGATGTCCTGGATAAACAAAGAGCATATACGAGTGACAAAGGCAACTCAGTTACTTAAAACAGAAAAGTATATTAATATATTATACACAATTTGTGATACACAACACTGCTCAACTGTAAACATACTTCAACTGCTCTACATGTATGCATATTGAAAGTTTTTTTTTACTCGGACTAGACACCTCCTGTTCAAAAAGGAAGAAATGGCCATCAGTTTGGGGCAACTTCTATCTGGTAGAGTAAAAATTAATTTCTTTTAAATGTACAAAGTTTGCATTTGTTATAAGTTATAAAGGGCTGGGCATTCTGAAAAAAATGTTTTTTGTTAAGCAAAAAGTTGCAAAACATGTGAGACAGGCTGAAACGGAGATGAGAAGAAGCAACTTCATAAAATATCAGCCTACCAAATAGTGTGTGCATGCAAGCTAAAAGTTGAAAATATATACTTGTTGACATTTATAACAGATGGGAGTAAAAGCTTTCTATCATGTTTACCCTATCCATATTATCATGGAATGGAATACCTTTAGAAGTACAGACAGCAATCAGAGAATACTGAATTACATTAAGAAGTGCAGGGTGCAAATAGCAATGTTACAGGAGACATTTTTGGATAGAAATCTGATTGTATTTGACAAATTATTTTACGAGGGGCATTTAGCAGAATATCAGAGACTAAGGAAAATGGAAGTAATAATACTGACCATTAGAAGGGCCTCCAATAATGATGGAAGAGGAAAAAAGGCAATGATAGATTTATGGTAGTAAGGGGTAATTGGCAAAGGAGGAGGATTACACCGGCACATATTTACATTCCACCTAAAACTGCTATTATGGTGTTTAAGTAATAAGCTTTCAGCAGGGGGCTGATGCCTGATACACAATAGTGAGGATGTACCAGTGGGACTTAAGAAGGGGAAAATATACCAAGGGTATATTTCTGAAGAAACATATGAGAATATTTGGTATGGTAGATGTGAATTCAGTAAAAGGTACACAGAATTTACAAATTATTCCCCAAGATGCAATAACTTGGCTACACTAGATAGAAATTATATTTTACAGGAGTATGTGTATTTACTTGAAAACTTTCATGCATATCTAATAACTATTTCAGAACATGCACCAATAAAATCCTCAATACAAACTAAGATAAGGATGCAGAGTAATGAAGTAAAATGAGACAATGGCATTTTCTTACTTATCTATTAAAAAGAGAGGAATTTAAGGAATGGTTAGTGGAAATGATTTGAGAGTTATTAGGGAAAATAGAAACATCTTCAGAAGGGATGGCAAGTGACCGAGACAAAATGAAAATGAGTTTAAAAACACTGTAGAACTAAGACAGAAAGATATGAGAAAAAAGTAAAAGGAATTATTTAGACAGTTTTAAGTAGTGCAGAAAAAAGGGACTCTTGCAGATGGAGAAAAATGTGGAATGATAAAGGGAAAATAAGAGAGTATTTGGATAATGTGCATGAGTTTAGAAAGGTTACGGTTAAGCACATTTTTTATAAAAACTTCAGAGCACAAACACCTTTTAGCAGAATGAATGAAGTAACAGAAAGAAGAAAGGGTTGTTACCAAACTTAGGCAGCATATAACAAGGAAAAAACAGCAAGTTATTCTTATACAGGTATTGGAGGTATTCCGAAAATTTTATGAAAATTTGTATGAAGCAGAGGAACACAGAAACCAGTAAAAGGCACAAATTGAATATTTATGGAAGAATTGATTGTGCTAATGTTAAGAGAAAGATGAGTCTCGATAATTAACATGTAAGATGATGTACAATCAATCAACAGGGAAGGCTCCAGGAAGAGATGGCATTCGGTGGAAGTTGGGAGTGAAGAATGTAGTAATAATCTGTAAGGTTTTGATAATATTTTAAAAGCGGGCAAAATTTCAGCACCTTGGAGAAAGCTGTGGTGTCTATATTACCCAAAGAGGGTAAAGATCCTTCAGATCCAGCTTCATATAGACTAATTTCAATTTTAAACCAGGATTATAAAGTGTTTATTTCTCTACTAGCTATCACAATAGCAAAGGTTTTGCCAAAATGTAATGATATGGATCAAAATGTCTTTGTGGAAGGGGGGGGGGTTAAGCAAACATTTCCCAACATGAGTAGAACAATGATAATCCAAAGGAAGCAGAATGCAAAAATAATGCTATTGTTAGTAGGTTTTGATGCACAGAAAGCATTCAATAGAGTTGCCTGGGATTTTATGAGTAGAACAATGGTAGCATTCACATTGCCAACGAGAATCTTCTTCTTCTTTCGGCTTTTCCCGGTTAGGGGTCGCCACAGCTGATCACCTGTCCGCTCATGATTGGCAGTGGAGTTTTATGGTGTCGAGTTGCCAGCTCGACGCCCAACCTTCCACTGAAGGCACACACTCACACCTAGGGCCAATTTGGAGTGTCCAATCCACCTACAGCATGTCTTTGGGATGTGGGAGGAAACCGGAGCACTCAGAGGAAACCCATGCGACCACAGGGAGGACATGCAGACTCCACACAGAAGGCAACCCAGCCGAGGATCGAACTGGAGAACCTCTTGCTGCGAGGCGACAGTGCTAACCAATGCACCACCGTGGCCACCCACATTGCCAAAGAGAATAATGTGGTTAATTACAAGGATATATGAAAGTGTGAGGGTTCCTGAATGACTAGCTGTGTCTGAATAGAGAAACCAGGCAGGGATGTCACCTTTCCCCTTTGTTATCTTGTTTACAATTAGAGCCACTATCTCAAATGCAAGGATACAGTGAGAATGATAATCAAGAAAAGTTAGCATTACTTTACGGCATTACGTAGCACTTGATAAATCTAGAAAAGGATGCTTAGCTGTTGTAGAATGTACAGGAGACAGTTTCAAACGTTTCTCAGATACAAAATAATGATAAAACAAAGGCTACAGTGGCAAACTATGTACACACTCAATTGTTTTACAATACTCATAATTAGGAGGATGTGATAAGATGAAGTATTTAGGAGTATGGGTTAAAAAAGATCATGTTAAAGCAGCCAAGGATATGTGGGAAGAAAATAAACCAAAGATAATATAAAAACTGAGAATCTGAAAACTCGAGTATGGATACAGACAGTAAGATACAACCAGTAAAAATGATTTTTAGTTCCATTAGTTTTACATATGCTCCAGTCAGAGTTTTATGAACTAGAGAAGTTGTTATGGACAACAAGTAATAAGTTGAAGGAATTTATTTGGGAGGGGAAGAGGGCAAGAGTCAAATGGGATAAGTTGATTCTTCCCTAAGAAAAGGGTGGTTTAAGATTAACAGTTTGAAGAGATACTTTACGGTTATACATTAAAGGCTCATATACATAAATGCAGGAGATTATAAATCCAAGTGGAAGGGGGTGATGATGACGAAACAAGGGAGGCATTGAGAAATAAGGAAAGAGTGGGACTTTGGATGCAAGTTCTAAAGGAGAACACTACCACCATGCAGAATATTACCAACTAGCAGAGAATATTCTTAAGAACTAAGCCAATACAATAATGGAGAAAGGAGATTTTTTTTCAACAGAGCTGACAAATTCTGGTGTACTTTAAACAGGTAAGAGGAGTCTGGGATCTTCTGAAGGAAACTAGCAAGGGAACCAAGGTATTAGCAGCAAATAACTAGAAAGGGAAGATAGACAGGGATGAAGCTTGGAACATATATTAGAGACTGCCTTCCCTACCATGGGCTGATAAGGTATTAGCAAAGAGAAAGGATAGGAGGTGCAAAGTGAAAGAAAAAAGCAGCTTTGGTAAAGTTTTTAGTTTGAGTTCGGAACAGAAGCTGCTATTAAAAAGGGGCTATCTAGTATGACATATAAAAACATTGCATGACAACTTTAAGAATTAATCAGACGAGGCTAGAAAAGATCGGGAAAGGGGACTGCAAAGACAATTTACAAAGGAACAAGAGGGACACCTGTATGGCTCTTAAGTATGCAAAAAAGTCCAGAATGTTTGATTTTTGCATTCAAGTGTTTGCAGTGGTACTTTTAAACTGCAAAAAGACTTCAGAAAAAAAAATTCCTCAGGAAGATAGCAAATGCTGGAAGTGTGAAAGAAAGAGAGAGGCAATTGTGGACATGTTTTGTGGAAAGATGTAAAACATTCCTTAGAGTACTCTTGTTAGAAATATTTTTGAGCAAATGGTTGTAACAAAGGAAACAATTATTTTGAGCTGAGATACAGGGCTTGAATTGCCTACACATAGAAAGGCTTTGCTAAGCATAACTGGCTGCCAAAAAAAAACATTTTTTAGAAAATGTAAATCAAAATCTATGCCAACTGTAACTGATGTACTGAACATTGAAAAGGACATAAAAGTAGTGGAGTTGGGATCTTCAAAAAAGGGAAGGAACAAATTATATAGAAATAAATGGAATTTATGGGAACAATGCATGCAGAGTAATGTTCAGGAGGAGAGAAGTTTACGTGAAGGCAGGAACTAAGCAATTTACATAATGCTTGAGTGATTGAAAATTGTTAAAAATAAAATGTACATGTGACTACATGTTAAAAATAAACTGTATACGTTATACTACATGAAAACAATGGAAGATGTTACTAATGTATCAATAGCCAAGTCACTGATTAAAATGTGATGATTTTAAAAATATGGAGGTTATGTCTATTACTGCCAATTGATACAATAATTAAGAGTGAATATGGTTGTGTTCAGGACTGTCGGCGGACACATTTTTTCTGCAGCACCACAGTAAACAGTTAAGACAGGTGAGTCTTGTCAATGTGAACATGAGAATAAAACCTCAGTTTTTACAGGAAACTCAATCTGGCTAAGAAAGAGAAGAACACTGACTTAACCTCACCCCTAAAAGGCCTAACTAATCTTGCTAGGCCATTTGAAATCTATGAATCACATGTAATGGGCATGGACAGTGCCAGCCTTTGGTCAACTGCTGCCCCAGGCAAAAGAGCTCTGCAGGGTACCCCCCACATCACCCGGTGCCCCGATCCTGGTCTATCTACACCGTCCAAATTACCTTTTTCTTCCTTTCCTTTGTCTCACAGTCTGTCTTACTCTTCAGTTTTTCCTGTATTTCCTCAACATATTTTAAAGAAGCAATTCCTTTACTACAAAAAAATAAATAAATACTGGAAAAGCATCCCTGCTAGACTGGCACCCTAGCTGAGCCAGTCCTATCTCTAAGGCTGGCTATGGGCATGGAACATAAATATGAAGAAAAGCATTACTGCTATTTTAAACAAGGTGAAAAACATCAAGCAACAGTAGACAAATAAACCAAAGAAGCTATTTAGAAACTGTAGACAAAAACATCTTAATTACTGTGGGCAAAAAATGTGGGCAATCTGCACCCCTATTAAGAGGTTCACTATGGGGAATATGGCATAAATGTAATCAGTTTATTATTTGTTTTTGCTTTTAAAAAGCAAACAAAAAAAGCAATCTTCCAGTGGAAATCAGACATCAGCCTAATCAAAGGAAAGAACAGTCAAGTCTTTCTACTTCCATGGACCAAGTACTAACTACCACTTTCAGCATGGAAAAGTAGAAGAATGGTGCTCAGTTTAGGAAAGATGGGCATTACCAACATTGATTTGGATTTCCTACATTGGTTAAGATGTTACAGCTAACAATAGACCCTCAGTGACTTACTGGATGGAGTAACAAGAATAATTCCTAGGAAAGGTATTTACACGTGGAAGAACTGCTATGTTCTATGCAGTACAAAATGGTCACAGCTTGCTGCTCAACCACAAAATATTGTTAGAGCTAGGAATAACAGAAGTTAAGTGCATTAACAGTGTTCCTTAACATACTCTGCCCATGAAAGACCATCTCAGGCAATGCTAGCCAGACAGTTAGAAGACTGAGGACTTCCCAAGATCATCTTCACATCTGATCCAGATTTTAAACTATTGCTTAGCCACTCTGGCACTTTCCTCTTCAGATCCACAAGAAAGTGGAAATTGAAAGTACAGTTGTGTACACTTACCATAAATGTAGATGATCGAGTGTATGCACTGTTGCAGTCATTACATTTGGGTTATCTGCTTGCAGGTAGTCCTCAGTTGGCCTGATTAACAAAGTCTAGGGTCCTGCGTCGGTCGCTGTCCCTTCTTCCATGACGTCAGGTCGTCAGGGGTATAAAACATGCAGCCAACGCCATTACATCAGTTTTTCTTGCCCTAGATGTCAGGTGCCCCCCTAATGAGGAGCAATTAAATATACAAGTACAATGATATACCTCCAACTAAAAAAGCAAATACACCAAAAAGGCTTTTAAGCACAGTAAAGGAAAGTAGAGGTATAGCCAAAAGAAGTTAGGGGGCTGGAGGGAGGGTAACCAGGACTGCAACAGTGAATACACTCGAACATCTACATTTATAGTAAGTGTACACAACTGTACTATGTTCTTCGTGTTTCACTCAGTCATTACATTTGGGTAAATTCCCAAAGCTATGGTTGGGAGGTGGAATTTAGATAGCATTAGGACCAGCTATAAGGCACTGCAAGACTGCAGTGACAAAGCCAGCTTTGGATTTAGAGAAAATTGGCAAATGATAATGCCTGGTGAAAGTATGCACAGAACTCCAGGTGGCAGCTTCAAGGACGTCCCTGGTAGGGACGCCTCTGAGAAAGGCTGTAGAGGTAGATGCAGCCCTGGTGGAGTGAGGTCTGATCCCCTTGGGGGATAGGTTTTCCATGGTGCTTATAGCAGAAATGAATGCAATGGCCTATCCATTTAGCAATGGTTGGCTTTGAAATAGCCTTCCCCTCTGCCCCTACAGAAAATGCCACCAGCAATTGTTCATATTTCCTTTGAGGTTTAGTCCTGTCCAAGTAGAATCTAAGCATTTAAGGAATGCAATGTCCATTCCCCTTTGTTCTGTGGATTGGGAAAGAAGGTTGGCAAATGAATATACTGATTAAGAGCCACACTGGATACCACCTTGGGCATGAAGGATGGATTGGTTCTAAGGGACACCCTGTCCGCATGAAAGGTGATGAAAGGCTCCACTGTCATAAGGGCCTGTAATTCAAATACCCTACTAGCTGAAGTGATTGCTAAAAGGAAAGCTGTTTTCCAAGAAAGAAATCTTAAGTCTGCAGTAGCCGCTGGCTCGAAAGGAGGTAGAGTGAGTTTCTCCAAAACAAAGTTCAGTTCCCAGGCTGGGGTTGGAGCTCACCTGGGTGGTCTCAAATTTTTGGCCCCTCTGAGGAACTGCTTGAGCAGTGGATGAGAGAAGAGGGGAGGTTCTGTGCTATAATGAGCTGAAACGGCTAAGGCGTGGAATTTAATGGAGGAAAAAGACAGGCCCTTGTGAAGCATCTCAGTTAAGTATTGTAAAATCTGAGGTAAATTGGATGCTGCTGTGCTCATCCCTTGAGATTGGTTTCAGGCACAGAATCTTTTCCATTTTTCAGTATAAAATTTTCTAGTACTAGGCCTTCTTGCCTCTAAAATGATATCCATCACAGGATTACTGAGGGATGGTAGAGGAGAGATTATGTAATTAGCCAGGCTGCAAGGTTCAGTGTTAGAAGCTGAGGGTGCAGAATCTGGTTCTCCTGCTGAGACAACAGGGAAGGAGTCTGGGGCAGGTGCCATGGGGATAACCGTGACACCTTGCGCAAGAGGGGGTACCAGTGTTGGCGTGGCCAGTTTGGAGCAATCAAAATCATCCTTGGTTTGTCCTGTTTGATTTTTAGTAGTACTTTGGAAAGCAGAGGCAGGAAGGCATAGAATGATAGGTTTTTCCAGCTGAAGGACAGAGCATCCACTTTCCAGGCTTGTTTGTGGCGAGTCCTTGTACAAAATTTGTCCAATTGGTAGTTCTGGGGAGAAGCAAACCGGTCTGTATCTGGGTTCCTCCATTTGTTTGTCAACATGTTGAAAATCCTTGGTTCCAGTTTCCACTCGTGTGGGTCCATGAGGTTTCTGCTTAGTTCGTCTGCCAGTGTATTTAATTTTCCTGGCAGGAATTGAGCTTGTAGGTGCACTTGGTAGCTCAAGGCTTTGTTCCACAATGCCATGGCTAGTCTGCAGAGGGGGGTAAGAATGTATATCCCCTGCTTCTTTATGTACCACATAACAGTGGTGTTGTCTGTCTTTACCATAAGTTGTCTTGGAAGAATGTAGTCCTTGAGGGCTGTCAGAGCATTCTGTACAGCTAACATTTCTTTTTGATTGACATGCAGGTGCATTTGACTTGGGATCCATTTGCCCTGAATGCACTTCCCTGCCAGGTGAGCCCCCCCATGCATAGTCTGATGCGTCTGTTGTTAGGGTTTGGGCAGCAGGGGGTGGTGTGAAAAATAGTCCCTTGTTTTGGTGGTAGGCCTCTGTCCACCAAAGGAATTCTAGGCGTAGGCAATGTATGATAGGAATCACTGCTTCTAGATCCTGAGAATGTTAACACCATAGGCTTTTTAGATACCACTGTAGTTTCCTCATATGCAGTCTTGCATATGGAATTAGAAGAATGCAGGAGGCCATGAACCCAAAGGTTTGCAGTATTTGTCTTGCAGATAGCAGGGTTTTTGTGGCCACTTGTTTGAAGTAGGTTGTCAAATGAATTTGTTTCTCTGGTGTGAGGTAAGCCATCTGGGAAGTTGTATTTAAGCTTGCTCCCAGGAATATAATTTGTTGACAGGGTACCAGGTGTGACTTATTTTCATTTATGGTGTACCCCAGACAAGTTAGAACCCTTTGTACAAAGGCCAGATGATTCAAAAGTATGTCCTGGCTTTCTGCCTGAATTAAACAATCATCCAGATATAGGTATATTTGAATATTTCTTTGCCTGCAACATGCAATAACTGGAGCTAGGCACTTTGTGAATACCCTGGGTGCAGTAGATAAGCCAAAGGGCAGTGCAGAGAACTGATAGTGCGTGTAGCCTGCTTTGAAGCGTAGGAATCTTCTGCAAGATTCCCTGATTGGGATGTGCAGGTATGCTTCTTTTAAATCTATTATTGCCAACCAGGCATCTTTGCCTAGCATAGGAAGGAACTGAATTTTGGAATCTCCAAAAAGGTGTTTAGAGTAGGCAGGTCCAGGATAGGACACCATGAATTGTCTTTTCTGGGTACCAGGAAAAGTCTTGAGTAGAAACCTTGTCCCTTTTCCTCTTCTGGTACTAACTGAATAGCCCCCCATGCTTAAGAGAGAAAGTACTTGCTTTTGGGCTTCTGCCCATTGATTTGGGGGTAGGCCCGGCCACCCGTTTGGTGTTGGCAACATGTGGAAGTGAAATCTGTATCCCTGGGACACTATATTTAAAACCCATTTGTCCTGGGTAATGAGTTCCCAATTCTTTGCACGAAGAGCAATCTTTCCCCCCATCAGTTGATAAGTGCTTGGAAATTCTAAAAGCAAGTCATTGAGACAGTTTACCATGGGGGGGGGGGGGTCTTATTATTCCCAAATTTGGAAGTGGAGGCCCCCCACTGCTTAGTTCTGTGTGTCCCTTGGGACTGAAACCTGGGGTATTTGCTGTGTCTGGGTTTGGCTTGAGAATACCTGGAAGGGGCTGGAAAGGACCAATTCTTAGAGGGCCAGTGCCTACTAAATCTAGGAGGCTGAACTTGTAAAAAATCTTTCACAGTTTGCATAGATTTAGCTTTTATCTTCCATCTTTTTAAGAACTTCCTCAGCCTTGTTGCCAAACAGGCGGTCCTGATTTAAAGGAGCATCCAACAATTTAGTTTTAACATGATGAGGCAAAGACTGCTCCTTAAGCCAAGCATGACTTCTGAGCACAGACCCAGTAACAGCAGCCCTGCAAGAGGCCTCTAATGAATCAAAACCACATTGCAAAGTATACTTTCCAACTTGTTCAGCAGAATGCATTAAATCCTGTAATTCTTTATTTTCCACATAGTCAGGAATCAACATCATTTTCTGTTTAAGCAGTCCAATAACATATTGCTGATACTTTAACATATGAAACTGTCAGTTTAAAGCCCTAATGGCCAAGGTTGCAGAAGTGTAAACCTTCTTACCCCATCTATCCAGCGCCCTGGAGTCTCTAACAGAAGGGGTAGGATTTTTAGCAGTAGAAGCCTTAATGCCCTTGGGCCCCTGTGAAATAGTCTCTGGATCTGCAATAGGATTATTAAAAAGGAACTTGTGGAACTCAGGGACCCTGTAGTATCTTGTCAGGTTTTCTGGGAGCAGGATGCAGGGTATCAGGGGCCAAACTAGATTCCGAAAAAGCATCATCAACAATGTCTAGTACAGGAGGAATAGCTAAAGGCCTATGCTGAGGTAGGGGAAGGAAATCCCTAAGCCTCTTTTTTGAATCAGAAAAATCCTGGCTTTCCCAGTGGAAATGCTCCCTTAGAGTATGTAAGGTTTCCCCAAAAGAAAAATCCTCGGGGGGGGGGGGGAGCAGAGGGAATGGAGTCCTCTGCATCAGAATCTTCATAAGTAGATAAGTGCAAATCCAGATCGTCAGAAGAATCAGAAACAGAATCTTGATCAGAAGATTCATAATCAGCTTCAGTCCTAGGCCTCTTAGAAGGGGGGGGTTGGCTACCCCTGATTAGAGTTATTAGATCTTCAGCCATCCTTATCATTTGTTTCTTAGGCATAAAGGCCTGAGCATGTAGCCTGGGCATCGTTTTTTTAGGCATGGATCGAGATTTAGGCCTAAGTAAAGAAGGAAGCGTCTGTTTAATATACAAGTCCGTAGGCCTGAATACATCCTCAGAAGCCGGTGCCTGCACAGCGGCTTCGGACCCACCAAGGTAGATACATCCGCGGGTTCCATAGTTGAAGCATCTCGCGGCATACCGGACTCCGAATGGGTCTCAGTAGAGGCCTGCGAATCAGAAGTAGCGGGTATCAGGGGCTGCGAAAGTGCCTCACTGAGTTCCGGTGAACTGGCGACTGGCTTAGGAGAAGCATCATTAGCAGTTTTGGACCTCGGCGGCTAGTCTCTGTCTCTATCTTTGCATTTTTTCAGAATCCCGGTAGTCGAACGGCTGATGACATTTCTGGATAATTAAACCGAGAACCGAAATATTTAGAGGTGTAAATATACCGACGACGGACTGATTAAATAAAGCACAAAACTAACAGCAAGGTACGTTGTGGTCAGGGCCTAGTCAAGGAATACAGTACAAATTAAAATCTTTATGAACTATTTGCTTTCCACAAGTAATGCAATTATTAACTTTCACTGACATTGGTAAGGAGCAAGAAAAAGTTTCCCCAACGGGGTATTTAGCTTTAGTTGAAGATTTCAGTGCTGAAACTTGAAAATGAAAATTTCAGGAGTCGGCTGACCGGCACTTGCGAACTGCTTCTGTTTTGGGCACTGCACGGCAAGAAAGACTGATGTAATGATGTCGGCTGCATGTTTTATACCCCTGACGACCTGACGTCATGGAAGAAGGGACAGCAACCAACGCAGGACCCAAGACTTTGTTAATCAGGCTGACTGAGGGCTACCTGCAAGCAGATAACCAAAATGTAATGACTGCTACAGTGAAACACGAAGAACATCTGCTGTACCTGGGACATCAAGGGAATCACTGAAAAAAGTGAAAGAAGGTCCACTTGTGCAAGAATGCCATGTATGCAAACAATCATATGAGAAGGACATTTGGCAAAACAAAGAGCTCTTCTGGCAGTTTTTCTACAATTTTATGCATATTAAAGTACAGTTTCTCCCTAAACACTGACTCAGCCTTTACAGTCCCCAAATGAACTCATATGCATTTCAACGGTTTAATTTTAAAGCTCTTTTGACACTCTAGGCAACACGCCCACTCTGTGCTCAACTGCCACTGTTTAAAGGCAATTGCTTGATGACAGCTTGTAAATTCTCAAACTTTTTAACTCACTGCTTCCTACAGGAGTATTGTTGACAGGAAGGCACAGATCCTGTGTATCTTGTAACAGGTTACTCATTTTTACAGGAGACTTCTCTGTATTCCTAAAACGAGTATGCTCATCATTGTTTTCAAAGTCTGATTTCTGAAGACCTGGTAAAGGTAATTAAATAAACTAAGGTGGCACCTGCAAGCTGACATGAGCTGTTAGGCATGACAGTGAAAGAAGCAGCATGGGATGTTCACAGCTACAGTCATTAAGGAGTTTTGCAAAAGTTATGGGAAATTTTACATTTTATTTATTATTTGTTTAACATTTGTTGACTGAGAAAGTCCAACTTGGAATGAAGCCAATTTTCAATGAAGGCCCGGGGAGAAACACTCCAGATGCATGTCTTTGTAACATAGGAGGAAACCAGAGTATCCAGAGGAAACCCACACAAACACAGGGAGGACATGCAGACTCCACAGAGAAGGCACCCCAGCTGAGAATCGAACCAGAGAACCTCTTGCTGTGAGGCGACAAATGCAACCGCTGTACCACTGTGCCATCCAAGTCATTTCCATGTTTAGATTAATGATGCATAACTGAATGTGATACTACCTTGTTGGGAGTACTGTTTTCAAGCAGAAGGTATTGGTAAAAATGGCACTGAAACATAGTAGGTAATGTGAAGACATTCTAAGATATAAATGCTCTTTTGGTAAAGCAATAATGACTACCTATGTTTTCATAACTGCATTAATTTCATAAAAGCCACGTGACCTACAGATGAACAAATGGTGTCATCGTTTTATTAACACCTTTATTACATTACCACTAAAGGCATAAGCAAACATACATTAGCATAAAACATATATTAACATGTTTGAAGTTACATTCATTATCCATCACATATGTTCTTTTTTCTAACATCAGACTACATTTCCTACCTTCCCTTAAACATCTTTTCTCTTTGTGAACACTATTCTGCCATGTATTTTTCCCATAGTTTTCATTTATTGCTATATAATTTGCTTCTTCACTTTTCTAAAGATTCCATTTTCAGTTCTTTTATGTCTGTTACGATATGCAATACTTCAAATATAGACTTTGATTTCCATTTTCTAGTAACTGTTTTTTGCGCTGCCACCATAATTAAACTTAACAATGCCTTACGATTCCTAGGCAATTAAGATCCTGTGTCCCAGCTCAAAATAATAATTTCCTTAATTACACCCATTTACTCACCCAATATTTCTGACAAGAGTACTCTGCAGGGAATTTTTTAAATCTTCCAACTGATTACACTCCCTAAACATATGTTCCCAGTTACCTCTTTCTTCCCCATCACACTTCCAAAATTTGGCTTCTGCCTTAGAAAAATTCTTTGAAGTCTGCTTGGGGTATAAAATATCCATGTAAACACTTCCAAGCAAAAATCCTATACCTTCTGGATTTTGTTGCATACTTAGGAGCTGTACGTATTTATTCCCATTGTTGCCCTGTGAATTACTCATCCAATCTCTCTTCCCAACCTTCTCTAACCATACCTCTCAACCTGGAAACATCAAAAATCTGAAGAAAGGTCTGCGAAAAATGGGTTCAAATCTGTAAGCTGATTAACATAAAATGTGAATACATAATTATGCAACCCCGCCCACTCCGATGGGATTGTGGGATACCAACATTCAAAAGCAAATTGAAGAACAGACAAAATATTAAACACTTAATATTAACCAGAACAATAGTGTTTTATTTATGTTAACATCTGAAATTGCATCAAACTTTGAACTTGTGTAAAAAAACTAAAATGCAATTATTAACTATGATGATTGCTTATTAAACACAACAATTGCTTATTAACTAAGCATGTTTCCCATTTGGGACTTGGCATACAGTTACCTCATTCTGAATAGTTTTTTGTATGACATATGGATCTGTACTGATGGCCTACACAGTACATTACCCAATGTTTATCAAAGTGAGCTTGCCATGTTAAAACATTTTGCTTCTAATCCTACAGCCTTTCAGAACCACATGTGCTACCTAGCACTTCAAATGTTTTCTGTAACTACTGAACTTAAAGCAACACCTCTGAAAGTAAACTTTAAACTTCTGGTTCATCTTTAAATCATCTATCAGCCACAGTAAACCCACATAACAGACTGAGACAACCTGACATAACAGCTGCATTTATTCTCAGGGAACAGAGTCGGTGCAAAGTCATTGCAAAAATCTAGACTGAAAAACCATCTAGAAAGCAGTGCTGCATAGATTAGCAGAGAGCGCATTAATTCCTGCCAGAAATCTAACAAAGAGATTTAGAATGTCTGTGCATGGCTGGCAACCTGCAAAGTCTAACCCTTTAGCCCTGATGTGATTATTCTACAGCATACTCATCTACATAAATGCTTCTTGTAGTGTTAATATGCCAACACAAGAAGTCTAGATTCTTTTACACATGCAGCATATAAATAAAAATAAAGCAAATACATGTTAAGAAATATATTCACTTTGAATTCAGTGCTCTAGTGTACATTGTTTCACTTGCTTATTTCTCTTTTATTATTAAAGACTGCATGACAGTCTGAGGTAGGACGGAAAAACAAAGCAGCATGACCATTACTGTTTTAAGGTGAAGCCCTGTCCCATGGCAGATTTGGAAATACGTTTTTTTCTGCAGTCTGTCATAAATGTGATAGCTAAAGGCACACTTAGAAACTGTCCCTTCTGCTGCAGATGCACTTGAGAGAGTAGAGGAATACTCTTAAGTAATGCAAACTGAACTTAAAATATAGTCTCCCAAAACAAAAACTTAAAAATAAGTAACAGACAGTGTTCATTAGTGTCTGCTGGTGCAACATGCTTCCATATAATTTCAGTGTTTTTATAACTTTAATTTGCCACTAAATGAGTCACAAACAGCAACCAATGTAGAAAATTGCCATTTTACTATTAAATTGAGTGTTTTTTTTCCTGGACAGCCTTGCCTTTGCGCTTTTTCCATTTTAACACTAATGTTACAAAACTGGTTGAAAAAAGACTGCATTTCTGTCACTCAGTATCCCCATCTCTAGCTGCTTTTACAAGGTAAAAATGTCTTTGTTTACTGCACTGCACAATTATGAGTATTACATTGCTTTCTAGTTTCAACGGTTAAATTTTTTGTTATGCTGCTTTTTAACAGTCAAACTTTTGTTTAGTAAGTACAGTATGTGATGATATTTATTGCTTCTAATAACCTTAGAGTATTTCTTGGTGCTGTAAACCTTTGCTGGCCAGATGACTGGGGGCATTTGCTGCACTCTCAGCCACACGCCATACAGAATTCAGAGGTTGCGATGCTACTAAATCAGAATAGAAAAGTGGACTGAATGTGACTGTTGGGAACAAATCCAGTAGATTTCCTGAGTAAAGTTAAAAAGCATAGACATATTTAGTGTGGCAGTGAGGCATGTTGCTGTACAGCACCATGTTATTTTTCATTATCTGAATGTCCTGATGGTGCATTACTAGGACATGAAGCATACTCTGCCTTGCTTCTTACTTAATGGAAGGTGAAATGCATATTTAGCTAGTTCGTTGTAGAAAGGAAAATGACACAAGGCAGTTAATTTTGAGAATTTATTTAGTGTAGAAAGTACTGTCCATTACAGCACGTGTGCTTATTGTTTTAAAGGAGCCATTTACAGCAAGATGTAAACTTGGTGGCAGTTAAGAATGATTCCATCATTTAACACTTGGTACCTGGAATAATCTGAAATGACTTCATTCTCTGTGCTTGCATGAGTACTTTGTAAAATGCTTTTTCCTGAGCGGAACATACTTGATTAGTGTACTTAAAACAAATGCTGTGCTGATGTACTGTTTGCCAAGAAGTGTAGACTTCATGAAAGTCGTGTGAAGACTAAGAACTCTTAAATAACTATCTTGTCCAGCTAGCTGAAGTCTATATTCAGGAGAAAACCAGGGAGAAAATCCTTCACATGGAGGTATATCTATAAAATGTGTAACCACAGGTCTTGCAAACAATGAAAAAACGATCATTTAATTTCATGTAATATTACTATACTACTTTGAGACAAGTCTACTCAGGGCTCAGAACATTTTCATTTTTTCTTATTTTTCAGCTTTACAAATGATGTTTATTTAATTTTTATTTACCTGCTGGAAGAGCAGGGGGAAGAAGCAGCAGTTGAAGAAATACATTTTTCATGACTGACCTTCGGACCGGGGATTCACCACCACACAGCTCAGAGTCCGTTAAAGCAAACTTGTTCTGCTGCTGCTGGGGGACAGAGTTTTACGAGTCAAGTCATGACTCCTGCCTTCTACACTAAACGAATTATTTAAGTCAGTGCTAGAGAAGTAATGTATACCACACTTACTTTAAACAAAAAAAAAAAAAAAACATACCGTCTCTGTCCGTCCCTATCCAAATGGTTACAGCAGGTTGCCTCGCAGTGTGCAAGATGTGAGTGAAGAGTAAACAAACTTTAACTCACTCAGCCCAGAGCAGCCCTTAGCCAAATTCCGACAAGCTGCTCACGAAACTGACGTCACTGCATACACATCCGCACAATGACGTCAGTCCAAAAAAAAAAAGATGAAAAAATTTTTTTTAAAATAAAGCCGGGAAATCGGGAATCATGGCAGCCCATTATTTGGACCTCAAAACCGGTAAAAAAATGATTGATTCGGTACAGTTGAAAGGTATGTCTCTAACCTCCTCTGATTGAATCCTATAGTTACTGTGCAATGTGGTACATGCCCTACTAATTACCCTTTTTTAAACATCTTCTGTTCTGGATTCAGCTAAAAAAATCTACTCTATCCCTTTCTCTTTGCCTATACTCTGATATCAGTCCTGGTAGGGAAGACCATCTTTAGGCTGCAATCCAAATGCCTCTTTTCCCTCATCTCATTCTATTACCTTTACCATACCAGACTTCTTGTAGCAATTACTGTAGCACAAAAAAGTGCTACCAGCACTAAACATTCTACAAGGAAACAGCTCCAGTACTTATTATTAATGCCCACCCCTGTAGGCATGTCTAACGGTTAGTTCCCTGTGCTTTTTCCTGTTAACCTGGTGAACTTGGGCATCCTGAGGCAATGTAGCAACTGCCTCATGTACACCGACAACCCTCTCCTCCTACCTCCAAACACTCAGACTTGCGAAAGATGCACTTATATATCCAAAATGGAAGCCACACACTCTCCAGCCAAGACCGGAATAGCTGGTCAGGAGGAGGTGGTCAACACTTGCACCACACTACATGGAACACATAGCCCTTCAAAACACACACCAGCACTGCCTTCACATAAAAACACAAGCTCACCTTCGCAGAGGCTCTCAATAAAAATCTACCTAAACAGCAGAAACCTCCAGGGCAAAAACACACTCTACCACCACAACACAACACTAATCACAAGACACATAACTCTCCTAAACAGTGTGCCACTCAACCAAAGCCCCTAAGGCAAAACAGCATGCCCAGCACACTAGTCATAGGTGACTTGAAAGTGAGGCACACTGATGTCCAACTCACTAGGTTAAATAAGGAGAAAGTAACAAATCAGCTGCCTGTCAGGAGCCAGGATCCGCCATATAACACACGTACTCAGGTCCTTCAACAACAAGTACAAATATGACTATGTCATTCTACATGTGGGTGTGAATGACCTGAGACGAACTTCCCTGGGCTACATGAAAAGAGACATGGAGGAGCTCTCAGATTATGTAGCCCAGGCGGGTACGACCCTATCCCTGAGCAGCATCCAACCATCACCTAGAATGATACCACAGTACAAGCAGAAAATGATTGATTTCAACAACTGGCTAAGTTTCTGGTGTCATACTAAGGGGATCCAGTATCTGTCTGCCTGGGATGACTTGACTGACAGACCTCGATGTTTTGCCAGAGATGGCCTGCATCTGTCACCCCTGGGCTTCCGGATACTGGCCAAGGCTCTTGCCACCCCTATAGTGCCTTTTTAGAGGGTGTTCCAAAGAACAAATTACCACTGAAACAGTTACAAACAAATGCAATCTGACGGTCATGCTGCTCAAAGCTAGAAGTCTAATTCTCAAAATGCACTCGCTTAAAGCACTCCTTAAAATGGAGAACATCGACATTTGGGTGCAACAGAAACCTGTTTCAAGGCAGCAGAAAGCACCCCAGCACTACCAGGCTATAACTCATTCTACACCTTTTGGCTACAGAACTTGGATCAAAGTTCCAAAGGTGGTGGTGTTTCCATATTCATAAAGGATGCACACATGCCTCCAGACTGGTAGCCCAGCATAATGCATCAGAGATACTTCCAAGTGCAGCTGACATTGGGTAAGATAGCAGTTCAGGTCATAGCCTGTTATAGGTCCCCAACCATGTCTCAAGACACTCACTCCAAGTTCCTAAGCACCCTGGAGAATATTAGGGTTCAACCTAACACAGTCATACTGGGCAACTTCAACTCCCTCTCCACTAACTGGAAAAACTACTCATGTACCAATACACTTGCCCATTTCCTGGAATTCATTAATTGCAATGCCCTGGACCAGCTCGTTCTTACCCCAACTAGGAGATAGCAACATCCTTTACCTGGTCATTACTAACATGGGTGACCATTGCTCTACACCAATAGTTAACTCCTCCCTGGTTAGATCCGACCACAAACTAATCACCTTGGAAACAAACATCCCACCCCCTCCCCCCGCAAAGGTAACCATGAAAAACTTCTCCAAAGCTTATGTTGGGTTCCTAAGAACAGAGGTGTTTAACTTCACCGCACGCATGCAAATGGAGAATAGTTGCATGACCACTGAATCATACACCAATGCACTGTACGAACATGTACACATGGATCTCGCCATACCCAATAGAACCAAGAATCTCTCCTCCAAAAAAAGGAAGCCAAGCGGGTGATTTACTGCCATAAACAAATGCTACAACAGGAGGAGGAAACTGATGCGGAATAAGGTGAAGTCCCAAGAATGGAAAAACTCCCTTAGCCGCCTCAACAAAAAGTTGAGATCCCTCATCAAATCCTCTAAAGCTAGCTATGAGAACAGAATTGCAGCAGATAGTAAAGACAACAAGGCCTTCTATAGTTATATAAAAAACTTCCATGGCAATACCCAGATTTGCTCTGAGCTGCTGCACAATGGTACCTCCTATACCGAACCAACAGATATTGCCAATATACTGGCCGACAGATTTAGTGCCAACTCCCCAACCCCAAAGGACCAATCACAATACCAGTAGATTGCCAGGCACCCAGTATTACTGCTGCACAGGTTAAAACAGCACTGTCCAAGGCCAAGAATACAGCGTCTATGGGACCTGACAATATCCCTGGCTGTGTTCTACATGAACTACAGAGTGAACTGGCAGCTCACCTGTGTGCCCTGTTCAATCACAGCCTCACCTCAGGCTTTATCCCTACCGAACAGGGCACTGCTATAGTCATCTCTCTCCACAAAGGAGGAGCGACTATAGACCCTGGGAACTATCGCCCCATTAACCTGACTAGTCTGATATGCAAAGGTATAGAATGCATCATCATGGACCTAATAAAACAAGGATATAGGGAATCTCCAAACTCTGGATCCCACACAGTCTGTTTTTGTGAAGGGTAGATCATGCCTGCTCAACTTGGTCGACTTCTTTGAGTTAGTCACCAGAGCTATGGATGAAGGCAAGATGGTTCATACAGCCTACCTTGATCTGGCCAAGGCCTTTGATACCATTCCCCAGTCAGGAATCATAGAAAAACTCACTAAGCTAGGCATCAAACCCTATATCACTAGGTGGATTGCAAACTGGTTCACAGACAGAACCCACAGTGTGAAAGTAGCTGACTCCAAGTCAGACTGCCAACCAGTCACGAATGGAGTCCCACAGGGATCAGTCCTGGGTCCTCTCCTGTTTGGTATATATTTCTCAGAAGTTCAGTTCAACACAAAAGGGCTCTGGCTGACAAAGTTCTCAGATGATTGCAAGTTGGGAGCCATTATTAACTCCCCAAGTGATATTGACATCCTAAAGAAAGGCCTCACTGAGACCAACGACTGGTGTCAGAGCTATGGCCTTAAGCTCAATGCCAAAAAATGTGTCATCCCCTTTGGGAAAAACCCAGTTCCCATGAACTACCACATCGATGGTAGTCCACTGAACACAGAAGGCGTTATAAGAGATCTGGGAACACAGGTTGACAGCAACCTCTCTTTTGACCACCACACTGCCACTGTAGTCAGAAAGTCCTCCTATGTGGCACATCTCATTACTAAGGGTTTTGCATCCAGGAAGAAAGAGGTCATTGTCTCCCTCTACTCCTCCCTCATTAGGCCAATCGAGTATAGTGCCCCATTTGTCATGTACCTCACTAGACACCTGAAACAACTGGAGATGCTGCAAAAGTACCTCACAAAGAGGATCCTAAGCCTTAAACACTTGTCCTATATGGACAGACTCAAAAAACTCCAACTATTCTCTGTCTCATATCACCTACTTAGAGTCGATCTCTGCTCGACTTATAAAGCCATGTCTGAGTTAGCTCTGTTAGAAATGCTACAGCTTAAGAAATCCCAATCTCTCCGCACCACACGCTCCAGAGGCCTCAACCTCATTACCACAAACAGAATGTGCTGGAGGGACAGGTTCATAAACCAGAGACTGCCCATGCTATGGAATAGACTTCACATACATTTCAAACAGAAAACCTCACTAGCCCTCTTCAAGAGAAATCTTGATGAGTGGATGGGAAATAGACAATTCACCCCGGGGATAACTCCAATGGCCCTACTCGACAGGCACTGGAAACTAAGGTTGGGTGGCACAATGCCAGAGTAATCCTATGCTAGGCTTGTAAAGACTCCAGGGCCATTAGCCTAGTACACACCTATGAACCTACTATGTCAAGGCAATTCAGATCCTGCATCCCAACTCAAAAAAATAATTTCCTTAGTTACACTCACTTGCTTACCCAGTATTCCGAGACAGAGCACTGTGTAGGAAAGTTTTAAAGTCTGACAAATCATTACACTCACTGAACATGTGTTCTCAGGCACCTCTTTCTTCCCATTTACACCTCCAACACATACCGCTAAAACTGTCCAGATTTTTGCAGAATGCCCTGATTTTTGCCCCATATTTTTGATCTGCTGCTCATAAAATGTGTGTTTTTCTGGCAAATCACTAAGAATTGAATCATTAAATAATGACATACATTAAGTTTCAGACTCCATATCCCTCAGCAAATGCATGCTTACACAAATCCTGTTACTCTAGAAACTTTCTGTATTTACAAGAGCAATATTTAAAATCTGTCCCCATTTTTGGGCCTCTGTCTCCCCATTATTTTAGGCACTGCCCTGATTTATTGGGCTTAGATGTTGAGAGGTATGCTCCAATATTTGTCATGTACTCGAGGAAGAGTCTGCTTTGGGTATAAAAGTACCTATGCAAACACTTCCAGGTAAAAATCCTAAAATCTTCTAGATTGTGTTATGTACATGGAAACCATACACATGTCCTCCCATTGTTTCATTTTATACGCCATATTAAGTATCCCATTTTTAATAGCAGCTTTGCTCTTGATTCAGTTAAAAACTTAACCACTGCAGGTCTTTCATTTATAATTGCCCTATTCCTTTCTTTTTGACTATACTAGGATATCAATCCATGATAAGGAATGCAATCATTAGCCTGCAATCCAAATGTTTTCTTGCCCTCTTCCCATTATATTACTTTTCCCTCTCAAATTCTTTGTTCACAATATCTTGGTTCCTTTGCCAGCATCCTCCAGTAAATTCCAGCCCTGTGTAGCCTATTCTCTATACCACTATTGCAGTCATCCTTACTGTAGAATCTCCTTTCTCCATTCCTGTGTTGGCTTAGTTCTTAGTATACTCTCTGCTACTTTATTCTGTATGGCTGTTATTCTCCTTAAAGATCTGCATCCAAAATCTAATTATCTCCTTGTTTCTTGAATTACCTCCCTTCACCATCATCCATTTCCACTTTGAATTGTAGCTTTCTGCTTGTGTTATGTATAAGAGCCTTAACTGTGTAGCTCTAAAATACCCCTTCAAATCAGGTAATCCTAAATGTCCGTGTTATATCAGGAGGATCAACTTATCTCACACTTGACTCTTGCCCTCTTCCCCTGCCAGATAAAGCTTTCAACTCTTTAGCACTATCTACAACTTCTCCTCTGGATAATAAAAGCATGCCTGATCAGTATATAAAAATAAACAGACAAACATATTACTGCTTTTACCTTTGCTATCCATTAGGAAAAAGCTTCCTGATTCTCAGTTTTTGTATTATCTTCTGTTCAGTCTCTTCCTATATATCACTGGCTGCCGTAACATAATCTTTTAAAATGAAATATTTAGAGGTATAGGTACATGATTTACAGCTATAGCCTTTTCTTTCATTAATTTTATATCCTGAAAAAATGGAACGGTCTCAGAATGACTTAAGACTGAGATGTCCTTTTCTGGTTGTATGAGGTACAAAATATCATCGACGAATAAACCAACTTTTCTTGAATACCATACCAATTAAAGTCTTGAATTTCTGAGTCCCTTGTTTTCTTTGCCAGTGGTTTTAATATAATACAAATAAAGGGGAAAGAGGACACCCCTGTCTGGTTCCTCTGTTCAGGCACAGCTTTTCAGAGAGGAACCCTCTCACTTTGAATTTTGTCTCTGATTTCCTTATATGTCATCCTAATTAACCTTATCATAGTATCAGGAAATGCAAATGCTTCCATCGCCCTACTCATAAAATCCCAGCTTACTCTGCCAAATGCTTTTCTGCATCACGACCCATGAACAACAGTGGCATTTTCTTACATTCTGCTTTCCTCTGGATCATCACTGCTCTATTAATGTTAACAAATGTTTACCTCCCGTCCACAAAACCACAATGGCCCATTAGCTATTAATTTTGGCATCTCCTTTGCCATTTTCTTAGCCATTATAGGCATAAACACTTTATAATCAAGGTTTAAAACTGAAATGGGCCTACATGAAGCTAGATCAGATGGGTCTTTACCATCTTAAGGTATTACAGTCACCCCAGCTTTTTTGCAGGATGTTGGTGCCTCCCTCCTTTTAAAATAATGCTAAACAAAATCTTCCAGCTCTTTATCCTGTTCTTTCCTCCTAGCTTCCAAACATCCTCCAGAATACAATGAATTCCTGGAGACTTTCCTGCAGATTGGTTATATATCACCATTTTTATTTCATCTCCTCATATCTTAACTATTAGTTGTTGAGCCTCATTTACATCTAAACTTGGCATATTTAAGCCTTCCTTAAATATCTACATGCACTTTTTTTTTATTTCTACAGTTCTCTACTTTATACACGTTTCATAAACTTTACAAAATATCTAACACTTCTACAGGATCACTGGTTGTTTTTCTTGTTGTACACTCACTATGTTAGGCGACAACCCTTTCTTAGCAGCAGTCTTTCTCAACTTATGCACATTATCCAGGTACTACCTTATTTTCTGTTTATCACTCTGCAATTGTGCCTCTAATTGCTCTGTGAGATTCCCCTTATTTTGCAATCTTTTGACATTTGTCAGCCCATCTATATAATTCTTATTACTTCCTATCCAGATATTTTTATTTTATTTCTGCACTATTATCCCACTCACAAGACAACTTCTGGTGTACTTTCTATCTTCCCTAATAAATCTCAGAAAATGTCCACTACCCATTCCTTAAATTACTCTCTTTTTAACTGGCAGTGAGGAAGCACTGGTGTCTGATCTTCACTTCATTACCTTGCATTTTTAATGTAATAATTACTGGCGCATGATCAGAAATAATTATTGCATGTGTGTCAAAGTTCTCAATTAAATGCACATGCTCCTGTGAAATATAACTGCTGTCAAGGGTAACACAGTTACTGTAACCTGGGGAATAATATGTGAATTCTATCAGAGTTCCAACTACTGAATTCACATCTTTCATACCAAATATTTTCATACTTCTTTTTCAGTAATCTACCCTCTTTTGTTATAGTCTCCCTTCTAGGCCCCCCAGTTATATCCTCAATGCTGCAAATCAAGATCCAGTCCCCACCTATAAGTAATATTCTCTGCTGAAAGCTGATTTTTCCCCAAACTTTAAGCTCCACAACAGCAGTTTTATGTAGAATATAAATGCATGTCAGCAGAATCATCATCCCTTGTCAGTATCCCCTTACTACTACAAATCTGTCATTATCTTTTTGTCCCTCTTCTATCATTACGGGATCTCTTCTAGCAATTAATACAAGTACTTATCTTTTACTTTGGCTCTGATATTCTGCAGGATATGCATCCTAAAATCCTTTATCAAATTCACATGCTCGGTTCATCCCAAATGAGCCTACTGCAGCATTACTAGTTGCACTCTACATTTCTTATATTAAGTGTTCTTTCTTTTCTGTCTAAACAGTGAGACCATTCATATTTCCAAGATAATACGGAAAGTGTTGCCATTACTGTAAGACGTCATTATGGAAGGTTTGTTAATCTATTTCCAGCTTTTGTGATATATGCACTCATTAATGTTTGGCACATTAATCCTTTATTCTGTTATCAACACTGGAACCTATGTTACATTTTAAAAGACATTTTCTTTTATAAACCCCTTTGTTTTATAAACCCCCACCCCCAAAAAAATACAACCCAAGAACACCCCCATAACCTGTTAACTTAACAAGAATACATAACTATGTACATTTTTAAATAATGAAGTTCAGCCCTCCCAACAGGAACATTTGTGTCAGACAGCTGCTAACACAGGCCCTAATTAACCTGAAACTGAGGTTATCCATTCTAAGACTCATGTTATTGCCTGTGCTTCTACTTACACTAATTGGTGTCTATTCTTTTTTATCTGTAATCCCCCAGATGTTAAAACAACTTACTTGCTTTCAGAAATCATTATCTTTTAGCCTTGAAGAAAAAAGATTATGTACTCACCATAACATTCCATTGGAGCTGTTGTTCTTCATTTGTTTTCAACCTGTGAGTTCCCGGATCCAATTTAGCTGCATTTCCAGCATCTGATCAGAGTTCAAAGCTCCTCCCCTTACCCATAATCCTCCCGTCTCCTTCCTCCCTTCAAACTGAGTTTGCTGCCCAATCTAGTATGCTCACCCAACCCAACAGAACCTTGTCCCTACCAGAAACCAGAAACCATAAACAAGGATAACGATAAGAGGCACCCTCATGGCGACCACCTCTTGAAGTCATAGGAGCAACAAACAGTTCACGCAAGGCCAAAAGGAGAAGGGAAGGGCGGTTGAAGACAAATGAAGAACAACTCAGATGGAACGTTATGGGGAGTATATAACTTCTTTATCTGAAGTTGTTGTCTTCATTTGGTCATTTGGTCTTCAAGCTGTGGGACAGTCCCCAGCTACTAAACACCTGGGAGGCCCTCATGGAAGGATATGCCGGGGCATGGCGGTGCCAAAGGATGCCCTGTTCCTGGATACAATGTCCAATTTATAATGTGAGATGAAGGTATGAGATGAGGACCAAGTAGCCACTGAACAAATATTGTCTAACGAAACTCTGGACCAAAAGGCCACTGAAGTGGCCATAGATCTGGTGGAATGTGCTTTCACATGACTTGGTGGGGAAATCCCCTGACAGAATACGCCCAAATGATACACTGGGAGATCCAACGGGGAATAGTAACTTTAGATATCGGTTTCCCTAAAAAGGCTTTGGAGTAAGAAATGAAAAGTTGGTCATATTTAAGAAAGGTTTTGTCCTGTGCAGGTAGAAACATAACTGTCTGTGCACATCCAGTAAATGCAATTTGTATTCTCCCTTATTTTGAAAATTTGGAAGGAAGACTGGGAGATTGAACACCTGATTAATGTTGGCCTCTGAAGTTACTTTAGGGAGAAAAGATGGATTAGTGTGCAAGGACACCCTGTCCTTATGAAAAATCATATAAGGGGCTTTGCCCGACAAAGCTTGAAGTTCTGAAATTCTCCTGGTGGAAGTAATGGCAACCAAGAACGCAGTCTTCCAGAACAGAAACTGCAGATCCATCAAAGCTGCAGGTTGAAAGGGGGGCGAAACTAAGGCCTATAGTACTAATGTAAGATCCCACGGTGGTGCAGGGTCCTTCACCAGGAGTCGAGGAAGAAAGGTACCTTTGAGGAAGGCCTTGCAAAGCTTTGAAGATGTTAAGGAAACCATATTATCTCCCACATGATAATTAGAAATTGCAGCAAGTTGAACTTTGACTGTGGAAAAGCTGGCACCTTATTGAAAGATTCCAATCAAAAATGTCATCACTGCGGAAACTGGGGCAGTAAAAGGTTCTAATGCACGGTGCGAAGCCCAGATGGAAGACTTATGAGCCACCACCAGGATTCTTTTGACGAGAGAGGATAAGCTGGGAGTCCTAACTATCATGGAAACTGGAGCAGCCAAACAATGAGTTTTAGACTGTCCAGGTCTGGATGGGGAATTCCCTGAGAGATGAGAGATGTCCATGATGGAGCCGTCCATGATGGAGCCATCAGATGAGACCACAGAGAGGGAAAACATACTTGGCGAGGCCAGAATAGAGCAATGAGGATTACTAGGCTCCCCAGCCTGTGAGCTTTCTGTAGGAATTTTGGTATTAAAGGAAGAGGAGGATAAGCATACAGAAGACTGGAGGGGGGGGGTCAAGCATGAATCAGATCATCTCTGGGGGCTTCCACCGGAGGTGGGATCCAGAATGAAGAACTCACTGCATTTCATATTGGAAGGAGAAGCAAAGAGATCACAGCAAGGCGGACCCTACTTGTGAAAGATGTGTTTCGCTACTGAAGGATTCAGAGATCACTCGTAAGGCATCAGAATAGATCTACTGAACCTGTCTGCTACAATTTGGACGTCCCCGGGATGTGAGCTGCCAGCAGAAAATGGCTGGTGGAGATTGCCCACTCCCATACTCTCATGGCCTTGCAACATAGGGGAAAAGATCTTGTTTCCCCCCTACTTGTTGATATACCAGACCACATATTGTCCATCTGGATAGCAATCGTTCCTGAGGTTCCTCAGCTTGCAATGCTAGAAGCACTGCCCTCATCTCCAGGATGCAGATATGCAATCTGGTCTCATAGAGGGACCACGTACCTTGAACTGTCTTTCCCGACAGTGCCCCTACTGTAGCTGGGAGGCATCTGTAGTCACCATGGCTGTGGGGAAAGGTGGAAGAAAGGGACTACCCCGAGCAAGTTCCTGAGGAATGAATCCACCACAGAAGGGAGTCCCTGCTCACTTGAGAGATTTGGATAGGGTGAGTCAATGAAAGATCTAACAAGGACCTTTGTACTACAACAGGGCCATTGAAGAATCCACATGGGAAAGCACGCCAAGGATAAGAGATTGATCGTGGCTGCCATGGACCCCAGTGCCCTTAATACCATCTCTGCTGTCGGCAACAGAGTTTGAAGAATGCAAGGAATATGTAGCTTCAGACTGCGTATCCTGTCTGAAGTAAGAAAAACTTTGGTTTGAATTGTGTCTAAATGCGCTCCAATGAAGACTAACATTTGTAATGGGTCCAGAGATGATTTGTTGAGACTGATGGTAATGCCTAACCTCTGGGCTAGGAGAAGAAAGGAATCCCTTGGCTTACTTAACAGGTTGATGCCTGGAAGGGGCAGGGAAGAGAGAATCGTCCAGGTAGGGGAATACCTGAATGCACTGGAGTCTCAGGTAAGCTGCTACCACTGCCATTACTTTGGTGAACACCCTGCAGGCTGTGGTGAGACCAAAGGGGAGCGCTCTGAACTGGTAATGATTGGCTCCTAGCCGGAAGCAGAGAAACCTCAGAGCGCCTGTCCAGTTTGATGTGACAGTACTCAGCCTGGAGTTCGATCAAGCACATCCAATCGTTCTCCTGCAGGAAGGGCAGGATACAGTGAAGGTTGACCATCCAGAACTTTGTCTTGGCCACTAACAGGTTCAAGGTGAGAGATTCAAAATGGGTCTTAGGCCAAAGAACCTGGAATAGATGCCTGATCTGGAGTGATCTGGGGGGACGGGTTGGATTACTCGCTTTCTTGACAGCTTTGTGATTTCCAGTGCTGCATCCTCCCTGTTAGTGGGCGGGACATCAGGGAGGTGTTTGGGAGGTGGGGGTGGCTCTAGAAAGGGGATTAAATAACCTCTGTATATAATTTGCAACACCCAATGATCTTTTGTGATGGACTCCTACTCCGTTCGGTGTGGCGAGAGACAGCCCCTGACTGCCTTCAGAGAGGAGCAGCCGGGCAACCCTTCAGGGTTGCTGGGCAGGTCTATCTGAGAAAGGCTCTCGAGACCCATTATTTCTCGGACCCACTCTGCCTCTAGGGCAGTATTTATCAAATCCCCCTCTGCCCCTGAGGGAAGGTGAGTCATGAGTGTCCCAGGGAAAACTCTGAGATTTCTGGAACCACACTTTCTTGGTCCCTCGCTGATTCCTAGAGAAGGATCATTGAGGGGCCGAAAAGTAGATCCCGACAGCAGAGTCTTCCCATCCTTCTCACTCTGAACTAATGTGTCACATACTTACTTCCCAAATAGGGAGGAACTATTGTATGGGGCACTGGTAAATGATGCCTTAAAGAGTTCTGAAAAATGACAGAGCCAGAGCCAGGCATGTTGTCTGATAGCAACGCCTGCCCTTGCAGCTCTAGCGGCTCCCTCGGTTTCGTCGGAGAGGAGACACAGAGGTATTTGCAACTGAATTTAGGGTGGCCATACAAGCGGAAAACACCTTCTTGTCTTCCACCGACATGCACCCAGGGGTTGACTCAGTGATCTCCTTCAACAGGTCTCACTGCAACCGAATCACATGTGCCATGTAATTCAGCGCCCGTACACAGAAGGTCGCGGAAGAATACTCCTGCTTCCCTAAAAGGTCCATTTTCCTTGACTCTTGGTCAGGAGGGTGGACTGCACAGCTCTCCTAAGGGAGCTCCTTCCTAGTGGCAGCCCCCACCACCATGGCATCAATCGGGGATCCTTTATGCCAGTATGATCTGTCTGATGGCGGGGGGGCTGAAAACCTTGTCCGGGCATTTGGGAATGGGCTACACCATGTCTGCTTCCTTCCACACCAGAGATGTAATGAGATCCACTAAGGGATCTGTGGGACGGGACACCCAGGAAGTAGAGGGTCCTCAGCCAAATGCCTCCAGAAACACCAATTCGTCCGAGGTAGGTTTTTGGGCAGACCACCCCCCCACACTGTCGAAGGAGTTCCATGATGTCTGCAAAGGAGATATTCTCAGGGGGTGACTGGGGGGAAACCTTCTCCTTCCTCCAAATCAGTGTCCTTGGTGAGAGACTCTGGTGGGGAGTCTAAAGTGCCTCCTTTTGCACCTCCTCAGTGGGGATCTCTCGGGAGGACTCGCCAACATCTTGCTGTTCCAAGAGGAAGCGTCTTAAGGCAAAGAAGCGGTAGACTGTCCCTGAGATGACAGAATGGCCGGATCTCAGCCAGAAAGAGCGGGAGCCAGGGAGGAAGCCGAAGACGAGATAGTCAAGGGTCTCAAAGAAATTGAGAGAACCCCGTCCGCTATGTCGAAAGCTGAAGGGGAATGGACATCCTGAGAAAGGACAATAGGAGGAGCTATTACCCTCTGACCCAACAGGAGAGTCAGAGCTGAACCACCAGATGGTGAGATACCAAGGGGAAGGCTCCGCTCCGACAAACTCAGAGCAGACATCAACTCCTTGGATCAGACACCAAGGCTACCGCTCCAAGAGCCTATTGGATCCAAGCTAGTCGGATTCGACCTGCTCAAGGTCATGGCCGGTGTCGAGGTACAAGGTACCACTGGCACCGGCCCCACGATGCCAAGTGTCCTTGGATCCAAGGGCTCTGAAACTGGAGGTCGGATCAAATGTGCAATAGGGATGAAAAAGGGTTGCATGCTCTCCGCTCTGGAGGGGGCCGGTAAGACTCCCATTTGTATCTGGGTGTGGATGAACTTCTGCATCATCCTATCCATCTCCGCTTTGTTACGGCTATGGATGGAACGAGAGGAAGAGGCTACCGACACCAGCCTGGAAGGGCGGTGAGGAGAAGCCTGAGCCAGCAACCAGGTCTGGAGCTCCCAAGGGGAACGGAGCCGGGGAGACTCCAGCCTCAGAGCCGACCTAATATAGCTGGTGGGCCAGTCGAAGCAGTGTGATCTGGGGATCGCTTCTTTGGCCTATCCCTCTCAGAAGATTTGGCTCTATCCTCGGTCCTCTTAGCGAGAGTTTGAGTCCCAGGGGCCGGGGAGGAGGCAGGGCTAGAAGCTGGGGAGGAGACAGGGCTAGAAGCCGGGGCGGGCGGCAGGGTCTTGAGTCCCAGAGGATGAAGGAAGAAGGCCATTAAGAATAAGCTTGCTCCTCTTGTCCATGAGTGCCTGGGGATTAAACCTAGCACAGATGGAACAGGAGGTTTGACGATGAGCTGCCCAAAGACAAACTGCACACAGTGTGTGGCTATTGGCTGGGGAGAGCTTGTGGCCACACTCTGTACATTTTCTCAAGCCGGGTTTGGAAGCTTCAAACACTGTCGCAACCTAAGGCCCAGCACACACACAGTCCACTCACACAAGAGGAAAGATAAAAGGGAAATACACATATATTTTTTTTAAACTGACGGAAAAGTCCGAGGGGAGGTAGAAAGCAGAACAATAGCAGAAAAGAGAAGATTTTTACCAAAAAACAAGCACTTACCACAACTTTTATAGCCAAGAGCATGGATCACGTTGTGGACATGAAGAGCGGCAAACAAGACCTGAAGGGAGGAAGGCGACATGAGCATTATGGGTAAGGGGAGGAGCTATGAGGTTGGATCAGATACTGAATATACGACGAATCGGATCAGAGACGGATTCAGGAAACCACAGGTTGAAGACCAAATGAAGACAACAACTTTAGATCCAGCATTTTCTCTTTTATTGCCTTATTATCAGCGTACCTCCAAGAAAACATGAGAAAGGAGAGAAAAAAAAAAGAAAAGAAAAATGCAGTCCTCTGCTGCAGCCTGAAAGACAAACTGAAACATATATTGCTAAAGGAAAACTTTTCATTATATTCAGCGTTCTCATATTTACTTATTTGTTGTAAGGTTAAGCCAAGGGTTTTAATCCAGACCTTCAGTTATGTAAAAGAATGAAAAAACAGATCAGCTCTACATATATTGTGATATGTGTACTTTTACACCCCACCCCCATATCAATAACCATAGATTACTGCATATTAACTTAAACATAACTTTGTTTAGCTTTTATTCCCTTTATCACTGTAATCACTACATTTCTCAACACCAAAAAAAGGGCAAAATGAAAGATGGAGAACAGGAAGAAAAAAAAAGAAAAAATGCATCAGTTTACTTCAGTAAGTTTATCAACGTCTATATCACGTTATCGAAATCTTACTACATCAAATCACTAAAGGTCGACCTCTACTGATTGATGTAGTAAAACTTTGAATAATGCTTAAAAAATAAAAAACAAACAAAAATAAAAACTAACTAGCGTAGGCAGTGGGGCAAGCACCTCTGCACCCCCCACCCCCCCCTACTTAAATATTCCAACGCCAAGACTGCACTACATTGAGGTAAATGGAAATCTCCCCCTATGGAGATTTCCGTTTACCTGCACGATGTTCTGTGCTTTCGATGTTGTGGTGCCGACAATATCAGCTTTGATACTGTCGGCTTTTGACATCGTGAAGTAGAGCCGTTTATCACAAACAAGAACAACTAAAAGAAAAATATGCAACTTATATTATGAAAAGTGTCACAGAAATACTGACAGCAGCAATTGTTATACTTTGCTTTTTTTCCCTTCTACTTCCACTATCCTCAGAGTCTTTCCAAACATTAATGACATGAAGTGAGGCAAATGCTTTTCAGTTCCCCACAAGTTTAACAAAGTCAACAAAAGTACATTTTTCCAATTATTCTTATGCAGCCATATTTCACAAATGCAAGTGATACTTTGAGTCTCACATTTATTTACTAATTTCTGTGTTGCTGGTCTTTCTCTTCATCTCCATCTCCCAGTGCCAGATTCTTGTTCAATTCCAATGTACTCTCAATTCTTCTTTTCAACTCCTGTACTTTTCTCTGTCTCTCAAGCATTTTTCTTTGGAACAGTGGAAAAGGTTTCACTGGCAAATAGTCTCCATGTGCTTGATTATCAGAAAAATGAGAAGCAAAGTCCTCCTCTGCTTGATGGTTCACTTTTTGTTGGACAAACTTTTGCATTTCTTTCTTAGCCTGTTCTGCATCAAAAAATTACCTTGATCTTCCAGTAAAGAAAATGTGAAGACAGATGGATCCAGCAGCTTGAGTATCGCACTTGCCTCTTAACATTCCTTGATATACATTTTCTCTTCTGTCTGGTGTACAGTGAATAATCGTTTTCCACAAACACTACTGTTTTCAACTTTTAATACTTTTTTTGCCACAGTTTTGTCAGGATCATTTTTTTTCTGCTGGTAGGTTTGCATCTTTACTAATAAAGGTCTTAGCAGCTTTCCCATGGCCAGATGTGGAGCATACACATGGTTGTGCCCTTTTAATTAATAAATCACGGAGTGGAATAACAGTCCAATTGTTTATTTGTGCCTTCATAAAATTAATACAGTTTGTTCCTTCTAGTTTCTCTGGTACAGCAGAAAACCTCAGATTTTCCCTACATGACCAGTGTTCTAATTCTACCATTTCTGAAGCATCTTTTCTTGAGCAGTCTCAAACTCACCCAGCCTTTTCTACATTGCAGCCTCTGATTTTTGCAGTTTTATCAACTCATTTGAATATCAGTTTAAAGCTTCTACCATAAACTTATTCCAGTTTCTCCAGGCCATCGTTATTGGAGTTGATATCAGTCTTCAATGTTTTGTTTATTTTAATCAGCTCTGAGCACATACAACTTATTTTTTCCTCCAGATTATTGGAAGGCATAACTTGCAACAAAGCTGGAGTTTAAACAGCTTTTTGCTGAACAGCTACAGGATTCTTCCCAGTCTGTGTTTTTTCTTCTCCTGATTTTCTTTCAGGCTTTATTTCTTCTTTGTTGGCATCCAGTCAGTGTATTTACTTGCCAGTAACTGAATCTTACTCAAGCTGACAATATCACTGGCTGTTGTTTCAGTTTCTGATTTCACACTGGGAGAGCTGAAGTTAAGCTGTAGATCAGTGTACAGCCATCTTGGAAGTCCATGAATTTCATTATTTTGTCTTCTTTTCAAGCCTACTTGCTTAGAGAAATCACTTGTTTTTAAATTAAGCCAAGAGCATTAATTCAGACAGACACCTTTGCAAAAATAAGACAAAACATCTCAACTCCAAATATAATATAATCAGTGCACTTTTACTCCCAACCCCCACCCCAGCAATAGAAGATTGCAGCATATTATCTTTAACTTGCATTTGTCCAGCGTTTCTCTTTTTACACTGTAAAGCACACATTTCTTACAACTACAAAAGTACTTGCTTACTTTTATATCTATCAGCAATCACTGAAATGACTTTCCCCACATTGGAATATCCATGACTACATACTACACTCACCTGCTTTACTAAATAACATGCAGTTTATATTAAGAATTGTTTTTCATACAAATCCAATTAAGAACAAAAACTGTTTTCCTTACAGTTACTTTTTCCTTTTAGTGTTCTTCTAAACATTAATGACAAAGAGGGGTATATGCTTTACAGTCCACCCTAAAGTTTAACTAAGTCAACAAAAGTTCAATCTTTCTCAGCCGCTTTTTTCTTGCAAAGCCATATTTTACAAATGTGACTGATGCTTTATATCATCGCATTTTTACTCTTGTTTCTGGTGGTCTTCCAGTTCATCTCTATTTCCCAACACCAGACTCTGAAGTCCAAGACACTCCTGATTCTTCTAGTCAACTCCTGTGTTTTTTTTCTCTGAAGCATTTACCTTTGGAACAATAAAAAAAGTTTCTATTGAGCTTTATTGTCAGACGAATGAGAAGCTGTGTCCTCTTCTATTTGATGGCTCATTTTTTTGATGATGTTTAAACTTTTGCAATTCCTCCTTAGCTTGTTCTGCATCAAATATGTCTTTGATCCTCCAGGGAAAAAAATATTCTGAAGACAGTTGAACACAGCAGCTTGAATCTCACACCAGCCTCTCGACATTCCCTGACTGCTGTGATAAATTTGCTTCTCTTCTGCCTGGTTTAGAGTGAATAATCATTTTCCAAAAACACTCTACTATCTCTAATTTTTAATGCTTTGCCATTCTGCCATAGTTTTGCCAGGATCAACTCTTTTTGATTTTTTCAGTTGCATATTTACTAATGCAAGTCTTGGCTGCTTTCTCATGGTTAGGTTTGGAGCAAAGACTCGATGTGCAGTTTCAATTAATAGATTCCGGTGTGGAATACCAGTCCAGTTGTGTATTTGTAATTTCATAAAATTAAAATAGTCTGTTCCTTCCAGTTTCTCTGGTACAGGAGAAAAATCTCAGGTTTTCTTTTCCCACTCTGCTTTCTAACTCTACCATTTTTTTGAAACTGTTTTTCTTGAGAAGTTTCATACACAGCCAGCCTTTTCTTTATTTCAACCTCTGATTTTTCCAATTTTATCATTTCATCTTTTTCATACTAGGAGAACTGAAATTAAGCTTTGATCAGTGTACAGCCAACTTGGAAGTCCAAATGGTGCCATCTTATGTAAAAAATTATGGCACACAATCTTACCACTGACACTTGCCATCTATTGCAAATGGTTGCGTAAATTATTATTGATATGACATACTATGTAATTACTTCATGCATAACTTGCACATATCCAACAATTTCAAAAAAGCAGTACTCTTAACTATTCCCTCTTGCCTGACTCCTTCAAAAGCTCTTAAACAGGTGAACGATCCTGTTACTGATATCTTGTCTCTATAATGTACACCTTTGTTTCACCATAATACTAGTATTTTTAAAAAACACATTTCACCATCTACCCATGTATAATCCATTGTCTGTTTCACAGCTCAGTTTTTGGTGGGCAAACTTTTATATTTCCTCCTTAGCATACACTTCATCAAAAAATTATTTTGCCCCTCCAGGGAAGAATACCTTGAAAACAGCTGAATAGAATCTCTCACCTATGCCTCAACATTCTCTGAACAGAGGAATGAATTTACTTCTCTTTTGCCTCATGTACAGTGAGTAATCATTCTCCACAAAAACTCTGCTGTCTCCCACTTTTAGTATTTTGTCCTTCTGCCACAGTTATGACAAAAATCAGCCCTTTCTGCTGGTAGGATTGCATCTTTATTACTAAAGGTCTAGGCTGCTTTTTTGTAGCTAGATTTGGAGTATACATACAATCTGACCATTCAACTAACAAGTCCTGCTGTGGAGTACTAGTCCACATGTGCTTTCATAAATTTAATGCAGTCTGTTCCTTCCGGCTTCTCTGGTATAGCCGAAAATATCAAGTTTTCCCTATGTGCTCTGTCCACTAATTCTATTATTTTTTTTTAAACATCTCTTCCTGAGCAGTCTCATATTCAGCCAGCCTTTTCTTCATTTCTACCTCTGATTTTTGCAGCTTTATCATCTCAACTGAATATCTGTTTAAAGTTTCTTACATTTGTTCCAGCCATTTGTTTTTTTGTGTTGATATATTCTATCAGTGTTTTGTTTATCTTAATCAGGTCTGTATGCAGTTGTCTTGTATCATCCTGTCGGTTTATTGGAGGTCATGTCTGAAGGTTGCATTTCTTTTTGCTGAACAGCTGCAGAACTCTCCCTAATTCAGTGTTTCTTCCACACTTTCTATATCTGACTTTTCCAGGTCTTCTGTATTTCTTTATTCCTGGCATTCAGGAGTGTATTTACTAGTCAGTTACTGAAATTCACCCATAAACACAAGAGTACTGGACTTCTCTGCCAAGTTTCTGTTTTCAAATTGGGAGAGCTACAAACAAGCTGCTACTCTTGGAACTCCTGGTGGCTGGAATTTATTAGAGAAAATTGGCAAAGGAACCAAGGTATTGAGAGCAAATAACTAGAGAATGAAAGATGATAGAATGAGAAAACACCAAGAATTTACTTAGACTGCAGGATAGAGATTGCCTTCACTATTAAGGATCGATATCGGAGTATAGGCAAAGAGAAAGAAATAGGGGAGTCTAAACAAAAAAACAGCACTGGTAGAGTTTTTAGTAGAATCTAGAACAGAAGCTGCCATTAAAAAAGGAATAATTAGTACAGCATATAAAATATTGCATGCTAACTATATGAATCAATCAGAAGAGGTTAGAAAGGAATGGGAAAGAGACTGGACAAGCAATTCACAAAGAAACAATAAGACATATATATATATATATATATATATATATATATATATATATATACATACATATATGTATCTCCCAATTATGCAACAAAATCTAGAAGATTTAGGATTTTTATTTGAAAATGTTTACATAGATATTTTTATACCCCAAGTAGACTCCAGAGAATTCTTCCTCAGGTAGACAGCTAGTGTTGGATGTGTGACGGGGAAGAAACAGGTAATTGGAGACATATCTTCTGGCAGTGCAGTAAGTTGGCAGACTTTAAGGATTCCCTGCAGGATGCACTGTTGGAATACTGGGTGGGCAGACTGGTGTGACATGGGAGATAATTTTTCTGAGCTATGATACAGAACTGGAATTGCCTAGACATGGTAAAGCCTTACTATGTCTAATTATGGTGGCTGCCAAAATAGCAATTACTAGAAAATGGAAATCAAAATCTAAATCAATTATTCTAGAAGTAGTGAATATACTAACAGAGATAAAACAACTGGAATTGAGATCTTTAGAAAAGGGCAAGAACAAATTACATAGAAACAACTGGGAATTTTGAGAACACTACATACAGGGGAGGAATGAGGTTTAAAAGAAGAAAGGACTAAAATGAGCTATGTAATGTTTAACTGAAAGTGATTGGGTAGAGTATAACTGACGTATAATGTTTGCAACTGGGAGTGTGTCAGTATGGTTTGTGGTGTGTCAGTATGGTTTGTGGTGTAAAATGCTTGCAACTAGGATTGTGTTGGTGTGGTTGGTTTTCATTTATATAAATGTATGATTGCCTATGTCGTAAGTGATGGTTTAATAAAGATGCTTCTTTAAAAAAAGGCAGGAATTGAATAATTTATGTAATGTGGCTTAGGTTATATGATATATAGGTTAATAGGTAGGTACTAAGCTATCGGCCCAAGGGCCTACATAAGCCTAGCCAACAAGGTTCCCTGGCTTACGCCACCCAAGAAAGTTATTTTCCTGTGCCACTATTGAGCAGAGACACAGAAGTGATCCCCGGGGTGTATTTCCTATTTCCCATCCACTCATCAAGATTTTTCTTGAAGAGTGCTAATGAAGAACTTTGCTTGACATAGATGGGTAGCCTGTTCCAGAGTATGGGAAGTCTCTGGGACAGGAATCTATCCCTCCAGTATGTCCTGTTTATTGTGGTGACAAGGTTTAGGTCCCTATTGCGTGTAGCTCGGAGGGATTGGGATTTCTTTAGGTGTAGCATGTCCAACAGCTCTGGGTTTGACATAGCTTTATATGTTAGGCAGAGATCACCTCGGAGTAGGCGATATGCTACAGAGTAAAGCTGGAGTTTTTTTGAGGCGGTCAGTGTAGGGCATCTATTTGAGGCCAGTAATCCTCTTTGTGAGGTACTTCTGTGGCTTTTTCAGCTGCTGCAGATGTCTTGTGAGGTACATTCCAAAAGGGGCGTTGTACTCTATAATGGGTATAATGAGTGTCGAATAGAGGGGAACAATGACCTCTTTTTTCCTAGATGAGAACCCTTTTATGATGAGGTGTGCCATGTAGAAGGACTTCCTGACTACTGTGGTGATGTGACTATCAAAGGAGAGACTACTGTCCACCTGGGTCCCAAGGTCTCTTATCACGCATTCGGTGTTAAGTAGATTACTGTCCATGTGGTAGTTCATGGGTACAGAGTTTTTACCAAAGGGGATGACACTGCACTTTTTGGCATTGAGCTTGAGGCCATGTCTCTTGACACCAGGCATCTATCTCAGTGAGGCCCTTCTGTAGGATGTCCACATAATTTGGGGACTTGACTATGGCTCCTAGTTTGCAGTCATCTGCAAACTTCATTAGCCAGAGGCCTTCTGTGTTAGCCTGTACTTCAGAGAAGTACATGCCAAACAGGAGAGGTCCCATGTGGTACTCCACTTGTCACTGCTTTGAGGTCAGATTTGGAGTCTGCAACTTTTACACTGTGGGTTCTGTCAGTGAGCCAGTTGGCAACCCATCTTGTGACGTAAGGATTTATACCTAGTTTAGTGAGTTTAGCTATAATTCCAGAAAGGGGGATGGTGTCGAAAGCCTTGGCGAGGTCAAGATAGGATGTGTGAACCACCTTACCCTCATCTACGGCTTTGGTGACTGCCTCAAAGAAGTCGATCAGGTTCAGGAGGCATGATCTGCCTTTCACAAACCCGAACTGGGTGGGATCCAGAGTTTGGAGGTTACCAATGTCTTTGTTTATGAATTCCATGATGATACGTTCCATGGCCTTGCAGATCAGGCTTGTCAGGCTAATAGGTCGATAGTTCCCGGGATCAGTGGTGGCTCCCCCTTTGTAGAGTGGGATAACTGTTGCTGTGCACCATTCAGTGGGCACAAAGCCTGATGCAAGGCTATTACTGAACATGGTGCTTAAGTGGGGAGCCAGTTCGTTCTGAAGTTTATGTAAAATGCAACCTGGGATGTTGTCCGGTCCCATGGATGCTGTGTTTTTGGCTTTAGAGAGTGCAGATTTTACCTGCATAGTTGTGATTACAGTGACTTTGCATTTTTCCTGTAGATATATCGACCCTTTAGGGGGTGGGGGGGTAAAGTTAGCACTGAACCTATCTGTCAGGATGTTGGCAATATCAGTTGGTTCTGTAATTTTCGTGCCTTTGTGCTGTAGCTCAGAGCAGATTAGGGTGTTGCCAACAAGATTTTTGACATAGCTATAGAATGCTGTGTGGTTGTCCTTGGAATTAGTGGCGATTTTGTTTTCATAGCTAGCTTTCGAGGATCTTATAAGGGATCTCAGCTTCTTACTGAGGCTGACCAGGGAGCTCCTCCACTCATGGGATTTTACTCTCTTTTGCAACAGTTTCTTCCTTTTGTTGTACAGTATGTTTATGGCAGGGGACCACCAGATTGGCTTCCTTTTTCTGGAGGATAGCGTCTTGGTTCTGTTTGGGATAACACGATCCATGCACTTGTGTAAGTGCTTATAGAGTGCATTTGTGCAGGATTCAGCAGATGTAACTGTATTGTCCATCTGCATGGGTGTCATGAAGTTCACCACTTCTGTCTTAAGAAGCATGAAGTTGGCTTTGGAGAAATTTTTTACTGTGGTTTCCTTAATGAGGGGTGGGGGCGGGATGTGGATATCACGGGTGATTAGCTTATGGTCGGATCGGACCAACGAGGAGTTGACTTCAGGTGTGGAACACCGGTCACTCATGTTGGTAATGACTAGGTCTAGGATATTGTTGCCCCTGGTGGGGGTGTGGATAAGTTGATCTAGGGCATTGGAATTAATGAATTCCAGAAAGCGTTGAGCTAAGGAGTTGGTACACAAGTAGTTTTCCCAGTTAATGGTGGGGTAGTTGAAGTCGCCCATTATTAGGGTGTTTGGTTGAACACTAATATTTTCCAGTACATCAAGAAAAGAGCAGTGGGAATCCTGGGGCATGGTGGGGGATCTATAGCAAGCTACAATTTGGATTGCAGTTTTGCCCAGAGTTAGTTGCACTTGGATAACCTCGGATGGATTATGCTGAGCAACTAGCCTGGAGGTGTGGATATCCATAATGAATATGGACACACCTCCGCCTTTGGTGTTTTGGTCCAGGTTACATGGCCGAAAGTGTGGTATGAGTTATAACCTGGTAGTGCACAGGTGATCTCTGGAGCCTTGAACCAGGTCTCAGTCACTGCACAGATATCAATGTTCTCCATTTTAAGGAGTGCCTCGAGTGAGTGCATTTTGAGATTTAGACTTCTACCACTGAGTAGCATTACCCTCAGTTTTTGCTTGCCTGTTCCTGTTATGGTGGTGAATTTGTTATTTGAACCCTGCCTAAAAAGGCACTATAGGGGCAGCAAGAGCATTAGCCAGTATCCGGAATCCCAGGGGCAACAGGTGCAGGCCTAGAATTCATGGTTCGTTTTGAACATGAGGCTAGAGAAAGGGGAACCAAATTTGTCGAGGCCAATAGGGGGCAATTAGTATTACAGTTGTCTTCAACAAACTTGCTTTCTGCAAAAAGAATTATAGGAATTGGCGGAAATGCATAAAGGAATCCCAAGGGACAATCATGAACAAGTGCATCCCTTGGAGACTCCCCCGGAGGGGGGATCAGGACAAAGTAGTTGTTGCCTTTCGTATTCATGGATGAAGCAAAAAGCAGTAAGGCTGGCCCCATTTTTGGAAAATCTCTTCCGCAACTTTTTGATTGAGGGACCACTCATGAGGCCATAGTATGGCTCTGCTCAGTTTGTCTGCTATTACCTTGGATCTCCCCAGGATGTGCACTGCTACTAGAAAGTGGGTGGAAGATGTTGCCCACTGCCGCACCATCAGGGCTTCTCGACACAGGGGATAAGATCTGGTTCCCCCCTGCTGGCTTATGTACGTGTTGTCTGACTGAATTGCTGTTGTTCCCAGAGAAAGGGTATTTTGAAAAGTTTGCAATGCTAAAAGCGCCACCCGCATATCCAGGACGTGTTCAAATGGGCCTCATCTTGATGCCTGACACCTTGAATTGTCTTTCCCTGAAAACAGATAATGCCCCCCCCAAACTGGGAAGTGTCCATGGTCCCGTGACTTGGGGTTGTGGGGTTGGGGAGGAATGAAGAGACTGCCTTGAGCCACCAGGGGAGAATGAAGCCACCATAGAAGATCCTTCTTGCACGAATAAGTTAGCATCATCTTGTGTGTCACTGGAAGTTCTAGAACTGACCACTGTGTTGCAAGTAACCATTGAAGAATTCTCATGTGGAGAAAAGCTAAGGGGTGAGGACAATTGAGGCAGCTATCTTGCCCAGTAGTCAGAGAACTTGTTTGGCTGAAGCTTGTTTGTTTCTGATCAATATTTGTACATAGTATCAAAGGTCTTTGACTCTGTCTTGTGGAAGTTTTGCTATCATTTTTGTTGTGTCTATTTCTGCTCCAATGAAGACCAAGGTCTGACATGGCTCTACAGCAGATTTCTCATAATTTATGGTAATTCCTAGTGAGGAACAAAGTTTTAAAGTGTAGTACCTACCCTGTGGCAGAAGATGCCTGGTCAGGCCAGCTATGAGCCAGTTGGGGAAATTCCTTGCTGGACATCCTGAGGCCTACGGTCTCTACGGTTCAGTGGATGGGGTACATGAAAAGGTAAAGTCACTGGTCTAAATGTGGAATGTGGAAGGAAGATCCTGGGTAGACCATGTCTGACACTGGGGTGCAGTCATTACCTTCCTCATAAACTCAAGGCAGTCTGTCCCCGAGCTGAACAACATCCCGGATCCAACAAAAGGGTTGTCGGAGCCAAGGGAATCTCTGGCACAGAAGACAGAAGCAGAGGCAAGATCCAAACTTATCCACGCCAAAACCCTGAGAGGCAGAGTCAGATCCAGTGAGATCTGAAACCGCTTGCCGGGCCTGATCAGTGAGTGTCGGCTCCTAGAGGTCTCCCGCTCCAACTGAGTAGAAGCACTCAGGGAAGACATTGGATCTGAGGAACCAATGGGACTAGGATCCGAGACGGACACTATTTGGACATCCAGATCTTCCCACTCTGAAACCAGGGGATGGATCATAGGAGGAGTAGGCACTGATGGGGAAGACTTAGTCGGATCCGATGCCTTTGGGCTCGGTTCCAGTAACAATTTGGTCAAGGCCAGTGTCTTCAAAAGAATTTGCACTACCCTATCCATGTCGTCAGACAAACTCCTGGTAGACCAGGTAGATAAAGTAGGAGACCTGGACTTCATCATAAAAAGAAGATGGGAGACGAGAAGGTATTGGCTTCAATGATGGAGAACGGTTCTGATATCTAAATTCTGCAGGAGCCAAAGAGGTCAGAGCCAAAGGCTCACGTTGCTCTGAAGATCTTTCAGATCCAATTGCAACTGTCTGCTCCGAGGAATCTGAAGGAGCAGACAGCTTAGGAACTTTCTCTTTCGGCTTCACAGAAGACTTTGGAGTCAAAGAATGTCATTTTTGTGACGTCCGATTTGGAAGACTTAGAAGAGACTGTGGACCCTAGAGAAACGCCTCAGAAAATGGAGTTTTAAGTAATCATTTTAAAATAAGCTTATTTTTATGCTCCTTTAGATCCCTTTGGTTAAATCCGTGACAAATGGAGCATGATTCTTGTAGCTGTAAAGCCCCAAGCAATACACACAATATGTGTGTATATCACTTAGAGTCATTTTCTTCCCACATTGCTCATATTTCTTAAACCCTAAGGGTTTATTTTCTGGTTTTTGAGACATAATTAGAACATTTTTAACCAGCTACAGTAAAGGAAATAACACACTCACACCAAAGAACGTCCTCTAACTTGAAAAGAATGTCCTCTAATTTAAACGGACATTGAAAGTGACAGTAGAAGAACTGAAAAACAAACACAATACCCTCTAATTTAAACGGATGTAGGGAGGGAAAAGAAAAAGGGGAACAATACACATTTTCAGAAAATTGTCCTTTAACTAAAATGGACATCAAAAGGGTAAGGAATTTACTAACTAAATACTACAGAAGATTTTAAGAGAAAGAAGAAAATTATAAACAAAAATGGTCACATAGCACAGAGCTTGCTGCAGCAAACGAGATCTGAGGGAGTTAGGGAACTGCATTATGGGTAAGGCAGAATGCCCACAAGCTTTGCTGAAGGCCTTGAGCTTTTGTAAAAGGCCGAGATGGATTGGATCCAACCCACAAGTGAGAATAAAGGTAAGATTTCCAACATCACATCAATATATAAACATAAATAAACAAAATTGTACTTCTAAATGCTAAAACACTGCAGATATAAATGATGATGTGAGTACTAAAATCATGAAAAGATCAGTAATTGAAATGAATTACTACTAACTTGTAAAACCAGAGAAAAAGAACCAAGCTATTATAAACAAGAAATGTCCAACAGAGAGTTACTGGGTGTACACAAAAACAAGAACCATGTAATGTTGATTGCTTTCCTTTAACTACAGTGCTTTTCGTCCCGCCTAATTGCGGAACTTCTTCATTTTTGCATTTCTGTATTTTCATATCAGTTTATTAATGTAATGAATGAAGGAAAACTAAATATTTATAAGCATTGTGTAATTGTCTTAGTATTAGTGTAATTTATAGGGAAAGCCATAGGTAGCTACTGGCAAGTCCTGTAACAATACGTACATTTACTTTACATATATACTGTTTTTTGTAGGTATTTTTATATAAGAATTTTTCATATAAAACATTTTTATATCATAGCACAAGTTGTTATATATTTACTGTATTTATTATGTGCGACAATATTTAGATATAGATATAAAGAAGCAAATATTTTATATTTATATTGTCATATGCACTTTGTTGATTTTTTTGCATACATTTTAAATAGCAAAGTTGAGGTATGTTTGCTGAAAGGTGTGGTTATTATATAGTTAATTGACCTGGATTAAGTATTGGTGGATGCGAGCAGCTGATAAAGTGTTTCACTATATATGCTTATTTTTTGAATATTTTATATCTGAAAAGCGCTTTAGTTAATAAAGGAAAGCAATCAACATTACGTGGTTCTTGTTTTCGTGTAGACCCAGTATCTCTCTGCTGGACATTTCATGTTTACTACTAATTTGCATAGAAGGGGTACCAAATAAGCATTAAGTGAAATATCAGGTACAATGCCTGGTTAAATGGTTCTAAACATCTAATGGAGATAATGCAGCTTTTTCCAAATGTTAAAACGAGAAAACTCATTCATCTGCATGTCTCATCATTACTACTATACAAATATTTTCTTTACGAGGTTATTCATAATTCCTTAGCAATTATTTTCATTTTAGTTCCCTTCTTACTGGTGCTAGAGTCTGTGGGGATCTGTGAATTCTACTCATCATACAGAGATGTGCACTCACCTGATCTTGAACATCTTCATCACACAGTTCTAGTTGCATGATATGCTCAAAGGGACGGAAAAGAGTCTCGTTGAAGTGGAAGTGTGGCAGCTCATTCCAGTCAGTCAGCACCTCAGTCAAAACATCGTGAATGAAGGAGACAGCCTTCTGGGAAACATGCCTTTCCTTGTGACAAGCAGCCTAAAAGAACATGAAAAAGAAATACAACACTATAAGAGATGGAAAAAAAAAATGCACTTTTTGGCAAGGAAGGAATAACATACAGTGTCTATCTACTCAATGAGCAAGTCTTTTTTTTTTTTGAACATTTTGCCCTGAGTGACAATCAAGTTACACTCCCTTCGCTTGCTCTACTGAAGTGAAAGCTCTGTGTCATTTCTCCTCGAGTCAAGAGCTCAGCAGTGGAGAAAAAGCCATCACCTAACGGAGGCCCTTTTTTTTTTTTTTTTTTTTTTTTTTTGTTGAGTTCCCAAACAGTACATAATCTGGAATGTAAGGCAGTATGAAGAATGATCTATCTACAGTGGATATAAAAAGTTTTCCCACCTTTAATGTGACCTATAACATGTATAATTCAATTGAAAAACAAATCTCTTAGGGGAAAAAATATAAAAAATAAAAAACGTACAATAAGCTGGTTGCATAAGTGTGCACACCCTTACACTAATACTTTGTTGAAGCACCTTTTGATTTAATTACAGCATTCAGTCTTCTTGGGTACACACCTGCCATCAATTAGAGAGACTCTGATTAACCCCAAATAAAGTTCAACTCTCCTAGTAGTATTTTCTTGACATTTACTCAGTTGCCTGCTACAGCAAATGCCATGGTTCACAGAGAGCTTACAAAGCATCAAAGGGATCTCATTGTTGAAAGGTATCAGTCAGGTGAAGGGTACAAAAAAGTTTCCACAGCACTGGATATACCATGGAACACAGTGAATACAGTCATCAAAAAGTGGAGAAAATATGGGACAACAGTGATGTTGGAAAGAACTGGACGCCCCTCCAAAACTGATGAAAAGACAAGATGAAAACTGGTCAGGGAGGCTGCCAAGAGACCTACAGCAACACTGAAGGAGCTGCAGAAATTTCTGGCAAGTACTGGTTGTATACTACATTTATTTATTTTATTTTATTTATTTTACATTTGTTGACCGGGCTAGTCTGGCTGGATACATGTCCATTTTCAGCAGAGGCCCGAGGAGAAAAGCTCCACTATGTACTAGTAAATAACATAAAAAACAGCACAGTAAGATACAAATTATATGCATCTAGAGAACAATTCCTATGTAGCATAGTAACAGTACAGAAGCACTTTAACAAAAATATAAAATAGTGAGGATTCCTATTCTCATATTCTATGCAAAAGCAGGAGTAGAAACATTGAAAGAAAGTGAAAATAGTAATTCACACAAGAGTTTGTACAATATTTACAGTATTAACAATTAGGATAAATATAATTGTTGCGACAACAATATAATTGTTGCGACAACAATCTCCCGTATTCTCCATATGTCTGGGCTATGGGGTAGAGTTGCAAGATGGAAGCCTTCTCTTACAAAGAAAAACATCCAGGCCCGGCTAAAATTTGCAATACAATACATTGTCTCCCAAAAGCATGTGGGAAAAATGTGTTATGGTCTGATGAGAACAAAGTTGAACTTTTTGGCCACAATTCCAAAAGGTACATTTCGCGCAAAACACTTCGCATCACCAAAAGACCGTCATCCCTACGGTGAAGCATGGTGGTGGCAGTATCATGCTTTGGGGTTGCTTTTCTTCAGCTGGAACTGGGGCTTTAGTCAAGGTGGAGGGAATTATGAACAGTTCCAAATACCATTCACTTTTGGCCCAAAACCTTCAGGCATCTGCTAGAAAGGTAAAGATGAAGGGGAATTTCACCTTCCAGCATGACAATGACCCCAAGCATACATCCAAATCAACAAAAGAATGGCCTCAACAGAAGAAAATTAAAGTTTTGGAATGGCCCAGCCAGAGGCAAGACCTAAATCCAATAGAAAAATCTGTGGGGTGACCTGAAGAGGGCTGTGCACAAGAGATGTCCTCACAATCTGACAGATTTGGAGTGCTTTTGCAAGGAAGAGTGGGCAAATATTGCCAAGTCAAGATGTGGCATGCTAATAGACTCCTACCCAAGAAGACTGAATGCTGTAATTAAATCAAAAAGTGCTTCAACAAAGTATTAATTTAAGGGTGTGCACACTTATGCAACCAGCTTATTGTACTTTTTTTATTTTTTATATTTTTTCCCCTAACAGATTTGTTTGTTTTTCAACTGAATTGTACCGATTATAGGTCAGATTAAAGGTGGGAAAAGTTTTGAAATGATTTATTGTGGTCTCATTTTTTTATGTCACAAAAACCTGTCATTTTAACACAGGTGTATAAACATTTTATATCCACTTTATATCTGTATCTATTTATGCAAACACACACATGTATATACACACACACACACACAATTCTGGAACATATTAGAGAATACAGAAAAAAAGGTTAAACAGGTTTCCAGCAATGCTGTCAAACCCCACAGGATGACAGTGATGGAATCAGTCTGGAGACTAACTACACAATTTGATACTTAAAGCCACAGGAATTGGCACAGTCTAATGTTATGTTAGCAGATCCAGCCTTTCAGCATGAGCAGAGTTAGTCAGTCAGTCTGGAAAGGAGGGGGACAAGAGTCAAAGTCTTGCAACCAGTATATGGTTACAAACTGGGAATCTTCTTATATAGTTATAACTGAACACACTGGAACTGTAACTCATTTTTAATCCATAGTTTGTATATGGATAGGAAAAACATTGTTAGTTGCAGGACAAAAATAATTGCAGGATTTTTTATAGAGATGGAAGGATAAACATTTAGCACAATATAAAAATATTTGATTGATATTTTTTGTCCACTGTGTTGGTGTCAAAGATATAACAGGTTGTACTGCATGGCAGCTGAGTTTAGTAAAGCAGAGATGTACACATACACACCCAAGACTTTCAAGTATCAATATATGAGCTAAACTGTACTAAGGCATCTAGAAAAACCAACAATAATATGCTATATAAATAACACAAACATAGCAGGCTTGTGTCCAAGCAAGGGTGGCTCATGGTGCTGGCTGCTGGTCTGCAGCCTATCCAAATGAAAAAAAAAAAAGATTGCATAGTAAATTTTTTTGCCATTTGTTAAAAATGCTTAAATTTCTTTCTTCAGAACACACCTTCATGCAAATACAAGCACAGAAGTGCATGCATGGGAATCCAGTTTCTGCTTATGCAACTGGGCTGTTGTCCAAAAAGCCCAAAATTGTAGATGTATGCTAAACAGGGAATAAGGCAATTACACCTTATAACAGGTTCTCCTGCTTACTGGGGGAGGGGGGGAGGCATAAGTACATATGTGTCTATGTACATGTATTCATAAGTGGCCTGCTGGGGGCATTACATTTTATGCAACTGATAAGCATGAAACAGAAATACATTCCTATGTTCATTGTTATTTATGCATTCACAGATATATAAGGTATATACAACCAAAGTGGCTCTAATCAGTAAGTTTGTGTGTGTCTATGGGTTACACACTGTATGCATATGACAGCAAAAAGCAGAAAAGTTACTATGGTTATTAGCTGTATATTTTTTTATTTCATCATAGTTGGACATCTGAACTACACACAGTAATGAAAGTTGCTGCAATTGGCATGTGAGTGGATGTAATGGACTGCACTGTATGCATCTGACAATGAGCTGAAATACATTACTGTGGACATTACTTTTATGTATTCATTCATTCATTCACTTGACTATAGTCAGACATCTGAAACATACACAGCCAATAAACTGGTTGCAACAGGTGAGGCACCAAGGTAGTTAGTGGATGAATCTGATCTCTGATGTCATTTGATTACAGGTAAATTGTCTTTGACCTGGCTTGGCAAAGCCAGGATGCGTTTTGAGTAAAATGAGCTGAAACACAATGCTGCAACCATTACTGTAATTTTTTTATTTGATCACAATTGGACACCTATGAAATAGGATGTCAGTAAACTGGCTATAATAATTAAGTACTGAGGTAACCCAAGGATAAAAATGACCGAACCCAGCTGTTTGATCACAGTTAAATAATGACCTGCCATTATTCCCACCATACCTCTCAACCTCTTACAGCAAGAAATCTGGACAAAACCATAAATAATGGTGGGGGGTGCAAAGGCCCAATAAATAGGGACAATGTTTAAATACTGCTCTTACAAACTTAAAAAGTTGATAGAATACCAGGTTTTACATTACCATAAATTTTCTGAAGGGTATGAAGTCTGAAACCCAAATGTCTGTCATTATTTTCTGTCTTCGATCTTTAATAACTTGCTAATAATTTGTCAGGAAACCACAATTTTATGAAAAATGGACCAAAAATGTGTGGTAAAAATCTGGACATTCTGTGAAAATCTGAAGAGTTGAGAGGTATGATCCCACCCTAATTCAATTAACCCTTCTCACTCAGTTGCTTCCTGCAGCTTATCTTGCTTTGAAATTACCGGCTACCACTGCTTCCAAGAATAATTTGAAGAGCACATACATCTCTAAACTGTGCAGTGCTCTAGTAGCATTCTCAGGAGTACTGTTATGTGGTAAGACGTTTGATACTGTACCAACCCAAAGAATTGCATGAGAGATTACTTTTTTCCTGCATTTTCACTATGACATGCACTCTGTCAGGATACAGTTGCACACCATGCTCTGTAGGCAGACAATTCATGTTATTCAATGTAGTGACTGAACCCTCGGTCTGTCTCACAGATTTATCAGATAATTACTGCGGTTCTGCTTTATAGCATCCCAGTTTTAGAGTGTCACCAATAATGCTATCACCACGTCAAGCACCTTGATTATATTTGTTAAAAGAACATTAGAAGCTGAGGAAATATCAACTCTAATCCTCAGGAACTTGATCTATGCAAAAGTGAGTGTATACAGTACAAACAGTCTGAGCTTTCATCAACCAGACTGATTTGCCAAAACCCCTGGTTAGCTTTTAGAACAGAAAATGTGCTGCTTCAATAGTCAGAAAAGGGTAGTATTTCCACTTTCTAAACACCTTTATCACTAAATTATCACTTATGATATAGGCAAAACATACATTAGCAGAAAAGAAAACAAACCATAATAACATTTTTCCATTTACATACATTATACCTCTCATATATTTCTTTCTTTGTAATTGTCATCAGTCCAACATTACATAAATTGCTTGCCTTCTCTTAAATCTCAGTCATCCTCCACCTGAACATTATTCTACATGTCTTGTTCCCACAATTTCCATTTATTTCTATGTAATTTACTCCTTCCCTTTTCTGAAGATCCATCTTCCAGTTCTTTTATCTTTTTTTAGAATATTCAATAATTCAGATACTGTTGGTTTATAAATAACAAGAAACGTAAAAACCAATGGCTAAAGACACAAACGACTGAATAAAAATAATGCCAAAAAACTTGGAAATAAGCAACTTGAATACACTTTCTTCCTAAACACTGACAGCCTTTACAGTTTCTAAATGAACTCCATAGGCATTTCAATAATTCAGTGGTTTACTTTTGAAGCTCTTTTGACATTCTAGACTCTGGGCAACTCACCCACTTTGTGTTCAATTGCCACTGTTTAAAGGCAATTACTTGATGACAGCTTGTAAATTCTCAAACTTTTTAACTCACTACTTCCTACTGGAGTATTGTCGACAGGAAGGCTCAGTTCCTGTGTATCTTGTAAGAGTTTACTCGTCTTTACAGGAGACTTCCCTGTATTAGTGAATCTAGTCATTGTTTTCAAAGTCTGATTTCTGAAGACCTGACAAAAGGTACATAAATAAACTAAGATGGCACCTACAAGCTGACATTAGTTGCTAAGCATGACAGTGAAAGGATCAGTATGGGATGTTCAGAACTAGTTATTAAGGAGTTTTGCAAAAATTATGGAAAATTTTACATTTCCATCTTTAGATTAATGATGCAAAACTGAGTGTGATACTGTCTTGCTGGGGATGGTGTTTTCAAGCAGAAGGTATTGGTAAAAATGATAGTGAAACATGGCAGGTAATGTGAAATCATTCTAGGATATAAATGCTCTTTTGGTAAAGCAGTTATGACTACCTATATTTTCATAACTGCATTAATTTCATAAAAGTTGTGTGACCTAAAGATGAACAAATGGTGCCATCTTTTCTTTTAACACCTTTATTAAATTATCAGTTAAGACAGAAGCAAAAAAGAAGTTATGTACGCACCATAACATTCCATGTTTGTTGCCCAGAATCTTGCTTTCATTCTTGCTGGTTGGGCGACCCAGCCGCATACCAAAGCTCGAGAACTTCAACTGGCTCGAGGCTACCTCCTATCCCAAGATGCCTAGTGGCTGTTCCCCATATCTTGTTTGAGAACTAATCACTAAAGTAAGCTTATAGGTAAGAAGGGAATCAGACCATATGTTGCCAATCTATAAACTCCTCTAGATCTTCCAGGAAGGGGGATGGATGGGTGGAATGCAAGAATGAAGGCGAGATTCTGGACAACAAACATGGAATGTTATGGTGAGTACATAACTACTTTATGTTATGTTGTCCTATCTTGCCTTTATTCTTGCTGGTTGGGACATTTTTTCTTGGGTGACTCAATGGAATAAGGTCTTCAGAACAGTGGAACCAAAGGATGCCCTGCTCCGTGAGGTCACATCTAGTTTGTAATGAGTGATAAAGGTGCAAGGATTGACCCATGTAGCAGCAGCACAAATTGAATCCAATGGAAGTCTAGATTGAAAGGCAATGGAAGTTGACATTGCTCTAGTTGAATGTCCTTTAACTTTTCCTGGCAGTTCTTTATTGTGAGAGTTATAGACATAGATGATGGTCTCAACAAGCCATTGAGACAAAGAAACTTTTGAAACTGCCATGCCTCTTTTGTTCTCAGAATAGGAAACAAACAATTGTTCTGACTTTCTGAACTCTTTGGTCCTATACAAATAAAATCGCAACTGTCTATGCACATCCAGTTGCTGGAGCTTGTATTCTGCCTTGTTACCATAATTAGGAAAAAAAAATATGGGTAATTCAATAGATTGGTTCAAATTAGCTTCAGAACAGACTTTTGGTAAAAAGGAGGGATTTGTTCTGATGGAAACTGTCTTTGTGAAAAATTAAATATAGAGACTGAATAGACAGAGCTTGCAGTTCTGATACCCTCCTAGCTGAAGTATTGGCTGTTAAGATTGTTTTCCAAGGTAAAACTTTAGAGAACAAGAAGATGCTGGTTTGATTGGCGGAAGAATCAAGGATGATAATACTAAATTTAGGTCCCATGGAGGAGGAGGTTCTCTTAAGGGTGGTCTTAACAGAAATGTATCTCTGAGGAAGGCTTTGCATAATCTGTGGGACATCACATTAGACCCGATGTCTCCCACATGACAGTTTGATATGGTGGCTAATTGTATTTGTATTGTAGCTGCCGCTGCCCCTTGATTAAAGATTTCCGTAAGAAATTCCAAAACTGCAGCTGTATGGGCTGTAAAGGGATCTATGTGCCTTTTGTCCGCCTAACAAGAGAACCTCTTCCACTTACTTGAGTACAGTTTCCTAGTCTTCTTCTTGTGCGAGGAAACCAAAATGTGTCGTACTGCGGGGGATAATTCAGGAAGCCTGGCTAAGATTGGAAGTGCAGTAACCAAGCTGTCAGCTTGAGGCTCTGAAAAGTGTGGTGAAGCGCTCCTGACTGATGCATCAAAAGATCCGGCAATGGGTCCAGGATCTATAGCGCCTCTTGAAGGTGGGGCCAAAGAAAGGGGAACCATATTTGACGAGGCCAGTAAGGAGCAATGAGAATTATCCTGCTACTCAACAACCTGGCTTTCTGAATAACCTTTGAAATTAATGGAAACTGGGTAAAGTCATAAAGAAGTCTTGCGGGCCAGTCATGAACAAGTGTATCCCTTGGTGACTCTCCAGGAGGGGAAATGAGGGTCAAATAGTTCCTGCATTTGGCATTGAAGGGCATGGCAAAAAGGTCGCAGCAAGGTTGGACCAATTGGCAAAAGATTTGATCCGTAACTTCCTGATTCAGGAACCACTCGTGAGGCATGAAAATTGCTCTGCTTAGTCTGTCTATTATGTCCGATTTCCCCAGGATGTGCATTGCTGTTAGGAAGCAGTGAGAAGAAATTGCCCATTGCCAAACTCTCTGGGCCTCTCGACATAGGGGATAGGATCTGGTTCCCCCCGTTTGTTGATGTACCATACCACCGACATATTGTCCATTTGAATCGCAATAGTCCCTATGGGAAGAAAGCTCTGGAATGCTCGCAACACCAGAAGCACCACCCTCATCTCTAGGACACTGATGTGTAAGTGGTACTCGTGATCTTTCCAAACCTTTTGGACAGTCTGTCCCAGATAATGCACCCCCACCCTACCTAGGATGCGTCCGTGGTCACTGTAGCGACAGGCTGGGGAAGAACAAATGGTCTGCCTATCGTTACCTGAGTGGACTGAAGCCACCATAGTAGATCCCTCTTGCAAGCATCCATAATCAGAATCTTGTGTGACATGGGGTAACTCCTGCATGGACCACTGGGTGAAGAGTAGCCACTGTAATATCGGCATGTGTAGATCTGCCAGCAGGACTAGTTTTATTGCTGCTGCCATTGAACCCAACACCTTGAGGACAAATTTTGCTTGTACCTTTCTTGAGTAGGATACGACTGCGTAGCGTTTGTATTCTCTTTTGAGGCAATTTTGCTAACATATCATTTGTGTTTAATTCTGCCCCTATAGAGGTAATGCTCTGTGATGGCAACAAGGCAGATTTTTCTATATTTATGGTAATGCCCAGGTCTGAGGAGAGATGGATGGTGGCGTCCCTAGCTCCAATTAGCAGATGCTTGGTGATGGCTGTCGGGAGCCAGTCGTCTAAATATGGAAACACCTGGAATCCTTGACGCCTCAGGTGAACCATGACTACTGCCATGTATTTGGTAAACACTTTGGGGGCTGTATTGAGACCAAAGGGCAGAGCTCTGAACTGATAATGACTGGGTCCCAGCCACAAGTGTAGATATCTGCTGGATCGCCTGTCCATCTTTATGTGGTAGTACGCATCCTGAAGATCTAAGGAGCACATCCAAATGTCTTGTCCCAGAAAAGGGAGTATAGACTGCAATGTTACCATCCAGAACTTTGCTTTCTTTACTGACTTGTTAAGTTTGGTGAGATCCAATATTGGGCTCCAGTCCCTTGTCTTTTTTGTAACTAAACAGAACCTCAAGTAAATTCCGGATCCGATTTGGTCTTTGGGGACTTCTTGGATGACTCTTTTTTTTCTAGCAACCTTTGAATTTCTACAGTTGCTTGATCCCTTTGACCAGGTGGAATGTCTGGGATAGACTTTGATGGACGGGGTGGACAGTGGAAAAGAATGCTGTATACCCTGGATATAATAGACTGTACCCATTTGTCTTGAGTCAATTGTAGCCAGGTTCCCGGGCACAGTGACAGTCTTCCCCCGACTGCCTCCAGAGGTGGACAGGCAGGCCTTTCAGGAGCACTGGAAGGGCCAACTGGAGAACGTATCTCTGCCGCACTGGTTCTGCAGACCCTCTCTGCTGCATGGATGGCGTCTTCCATTGTTATTTCCCCCCTCTGCCGCTGGTGGAAACATCACCACGAGTGGCTGACAAGGCTCCTTTGGACGTTCGGAACCACATTTTCCGCTCTTCTGATCTTTGGGGTAAGGTCTAGTAGGGGCAGAGAAACGCACACCTATGGCAGATGAGTCTTGCCATCCTGTTCGCTCATGGGAAGAGTCTCCTTTACTTTCGGCCCAAACAAGGACGAGCCATCGAATGGGGCATTAATAAAGGCAGACGTGAAGGGTTCAGCAAACTCACAAAGGCGCATCCAGGAATGTCTCCCAACAGCTATTCCTTTGCCTGCTGCTGCCCAACTCGATAGTTTGTAACAGAGGTTAAAGGTCGCAAGCTGAGAATTTATCTTGTCTGACATACCCTGAGCTGTAGCATCTTGTAGGGCATCTCCTAGCTCTTTTAGAAGATCCCTCTGAAGTCGAGTAAAATGTGAGAAGTAATTCAGCGACCATAGGGTAAGGGCTGCTGAGGAGAACATATGCTTCCCATATCTGTCCATTGTTTGAGACTCCTTGTTTGGTGGATGAACGGATGCAGAAGTTTCAGCTAACTTCTTCTTGGTGGCAGCTGCCACCACCATCACATTTACTGGAACTCCCTTTGTCAAATACTGTCCATCTTCTGGGGCCGTAATGAATTAGTTGGGCATCCTCGGAACAGGCTCCACTGACTCCGGAGAGCCCCACGCCTTCTGACTTACCACAGCCAAGAGCTCATCGAAGGGCAGAGACACCCAAGAGGTGGAGGGGCGAGAGCCAAATGCCTCCAGGTATATCAATTCATCCTCAGAAGGGAAGAGGGTTTTCCAGCCACCCCCTCTGCTTAAGGATCTCTAGGATGTCTGAGAATGAGACATCCTCAGAGGATGACCATGGGGACCCTTCTGAGTCCTCTAAATTGGTATCAGAAGTGACAGACTCAGGGGAGTCGATGTGTTTCCTCTTACATTGTCTCTTTCAAGGGACCTCCTCGCAGGGATGTTCCGGGGAGTTGTTTGAAGAAGGGGTTCCCCCCATTGGGGATTCCTGTGGCACTGACTCTTTACTGTGGTGGTGATGGGAGGGATGGCGTAGAAGTAGATGCTGGCCCTTTTAGGGGTAAGGGTGACTGGAGCCGAAGGTGGAGATGGAGGTGCAGACTCAGTGGAGAGCACACTCCTCATCACCTCGAAGGCACTGAGATCCTGGGCTGAGACACACACTGGTCCCGAGGAACCGGGAGATCTCCCTCGCACCAAGGAAGGTGGCTCCGAGGCTAATGTGGGTGCCAAATTCACTTAAGCCGAAGCACTGAGAGGGAGAGTCGGGTTTGACGCCCCCCTCCCCCGGAGCCAGCCAGGGAGTGTTGGCTCCCAGATCCCTCGATGTAAGACAGCATGGACGAGATCGGAGCAAATGTTGGAACCGAGATATTGGGGGTGATTACTGGCTCCATTTCCATCACAACGACTTCCTGACACTCTGGCCCCCGAACTCGTTCGAGTCAGAGGAGGAATGGTTGGTACCGTGGATTCAATGGTCGGCGCCACGTTCCGCTGGGTTGGGTTCAAAATAATTTTTGCCAGGGCTGCCGTCCGCAATAACCTCTTCACCACCCGCTCCACATCGTCATACAATAAACTTCTGGAGGATCGAGATGAGTGGGTACATGACTTGTGACTACCCGCCATGGATTGTAGTAAAGGAGACTGTGGCACCGAGAGTACTGGCTCCAATGTTGGGTGACCGACTCCTTTTTCGGCTCCACAAAGGTTCTGCGGATTCAGATGGAACTGAGGGGAGATCAGGTTTGTCGAAACCAATAATCTTCGGTTTTGAAGATGCTTGTTTCTCATGGCTGCTTGACGGCTCAGAAGCTAGAGTCGACGAAGCTGACTTTTTTGGTTTGTCAGATTTGGAGGCATGATTACCTTCTACAGATACCTCAAAGGGTCCTTTCAGTAAACCTCTTAAAATAAGTTTATTCTTTCTTCCCTGCATGACCCTGGCACTGAAACCATGACATATGGAGCAGGAGTCCTGCAGATGGACTGCCCCTAAACAGTAAACACAACTCGTGTGCCCGTCCGTTGAAGACATTTTCTGGGTACATGAATCGCACTTTTTAAACCCAGACGGTTTTGTTTCTTTAGTAGCATTATGATAGGCTAAACAAGAAACCAACTACTAAAGCAAGAAATGTAACACAGTCAGCCACACAAAAAGCAAAGAGAAGTTTAGAGAAAAATTTTGAGAAGGGGAAACTAGGTTGGAGGAGACGTGTCTAAGTTAAACGACTGTTTTCTCCAACCTGAGGAGACGCCTCTAACTTAAACAGCGACTCCTAGGGAAAGGAAGGACGCCCTATAAGAAAAATGGTCTGAAAAGAGAAAGGATCCTCTAACTTAAACGGATTCTTTAAAAAGGAAAGGCCTGAAAGAGAGGAGGGAAAAAATGGCCGAAAAACACACACAAATAAGGGAAAAATATTATACAAGTAATGACACTAACAGAGGAATATACAAACAACCCCTAACTAACAGTTTTTTTAATAAAAAAACAGGTAATGGAAAGATAATAAAAGGTAATGACTAACCTGAGCCAGCGAAGACAATCCCGATGCTTCAAGCGGCAAACGAGATCTGGGAACAGCCGCTAGGCATCTTGGGATAGGAGGTAGCCTTGAGCCAGTTGAAGTTCTCGAGCTTTGGTATGCAGCCGAGTCGGAGCCGAGGATCGGCTCCGAACCCAACCAGCAAGAATGAAGGCGAGATAGGACAACATAACATCATACATTAGCATAAAAATATATTAAGATTTTCGAACTTGCATACATTACACATTACAAATGTTTTTTCTATCAGTCCAACATTACATAAACTGCTTAATTCCTACCTTCCCCTTAAACATCTCTTCTCTTTGTGAACACTATTCTGCATGTACTGTTCCCACAACTTACATTCATTGCTATGTAATTTGCTCCTTCACTTTTCAAAAGATCCCACTTTTAGTTCATTTATCTGTTATGATATTCAGTACTTCAAACACAGTTGGTTTATACTCTGATTTCCATTTTCTAATAATTGCTTTTTGGCAGCCACCAGAATTAAACTTGGAAAGACCTTCTTTGAAGTCTGCTTGGAGTACAAAAATATCCATACAAGCACTTCCAAGCAACTATTCTAAACCATCTGGAATCTGTTACATACTTGGGTGCCACACATGTTCTCCCATTTTTCTCTTGGAAATTGCTATTTCACCCCCCCCCCCCATCTTTTCTAACCTACTCTGATTCTTACAGTTATCATGCAGTATTTTATACGCCCTACTAATGACCCCTTTTAAACAGCAGCTTCTGTCATACATTCAACTAAACACCCCACCAGACAGAGCAGTCTTTCACTTAAGACTCTGCTTTCTCTTTGCATATAGTCTGACATCAATCCCTGGTAGGGAAGGCAATGTCTAGTCTACAATCAAAGTGTCTTCTTGGCCTCATACCACTCTAACTCCTTTCAACTCTCTTGTTATTTGCTCACATTGGTTCATTTGCCAGTTTTCTTCTCTAAATTCCACCCCTCTTTCCTAGTTTCTGTACACCTACTTGCAGTCATCCTTATTGGCAAACTCTCCTTTCTCCACTCTCATGTAAGCTTAGTTCTTTTTTTTTAATCATCTTTATTGAATTATCACTTATGACATAGGCAATCATACATTTATATAAATGTTATTACGAAAAGAGATGGCAAACCAGTGAAATAAAGCCTCGAGCCCAAACAGAACCTCACCAAGCAATTAGTTCCTTAATGCAAGTTTTTATTATTTTCACAAGACAAAGCAGCGTTTTCGCTACACACAAATGGTAGCTTCTTCAGAGAAAATATATTAGAAGTAAAAACACACTCTTAAATAAGTATCGTACTAATACTGTGGTTACATCACTTCCTGGCTAGATCGAGTTTAGATATTTTAAAGTGCCAGCAACACACTAGGTTCTCAATAATAAAAGCAACAGATGAGTAAAAACAACAGCCCAAACTAAAACATGAATGGCACGATTTTAACATCAGCAGATGCTTAGCTTATTAGATCAATATTAATTTAGTCAGGCCACTTAATAAAAGACACATAATCTGAATAAAAAGTGTATTATAACAGCAAACAAGCAGAAGCTACTTATAACTACAACTAGAATGTATTTTCAATTTTAAATTTTGTATCAGACTATACCAAGTCTAGTTGTATATATCAAGCAATCTAAAAACATACATAAAAAAATGTGAGCCTATTTGTATTGTCTGACTTTTTAACGAAATATCAATCCATCCATAAGCCCTAAAGGCTCAACTAATGTATGTTGGAAAAAATCTTAAAAACAGATAACAGGGAAATCAAACTAGTCAATTCACATAAATTTGAGTGCGCTCAAAGGGGTTTCCATAAGGCTCCAACCTTCCAGAAGGAAGGTTGAGGCCGATTACCTATTTTCCTTATACAAGAAAACCTCTTCAAATAAAAAGGAGACTTTGTGTAAGCACATTAGAATCCCTAGAAAGCTGACCTAGCAATATGAACGGGAAAAGAACCTCAAAGTAATTTAAAGAATTGAATTCAAATAATTCAGCTACCTCAAATAAGATTTATATTTTAAGTAGGCAGCAATGTTGCAACTGTCGTTGAGACCTGGTGTATTAAACGCGTCCAACTTCAGTTGCCATAGCAATTCACAAGTTTCTAATACAATAGACGTAGGCCCTCCTCTGATAGAGTCAGTAATGTGATCAATGCCCATGAATGAAAAGGAATGTCCAGGACAGTTTACTGTATGTTTGGCCAAGGCATTCTCGCACTTCTTATTTTTGATGGCATAATTGTGCTGGTAAATGCGGTCCTTGGTAGGGAAGGCAATGTCTAGTCTACAATCAAATGACATAGGCAATCATACATTTATATAAATGAAAACAAACCATACTGACATTCTCAGTTACAAACATTATGCATCACATATAATTTTCTATACAGTTATTGTCAATCCAACATTTTATAACTCACTCAGTTCCTGCCCTCCCTTAAATCTCATTCCTCCAATAAAACATTATTCTGCATGTATTGTTCCCACAATTCCCATTCTTCTATACAGTTTGCTCCAACCCTTTTCTAAAGATCCCATTTCCATTTCTTTTATCTCTGTTACTATATTCACTACTTCAGATATGGCTGGTTTAGACTTTGATTTCCATTTTCTATTAACTGCTGTTTGGGCAGCCTCCAGAATTAAACTTAGCAAGGACTTATTGTATTCACGCAATTCAGACCCTGTATCCCAGCTCAAAAATAATTTCCTTAGTTGCATCAATTTGCCCACTCAGTATTTCTGAAAGAGTAGTCTGTATGGTATTTTTAAAGCCTGCCAACTCATTAAACTCCCAAAATATGTTCCCAGTTACCTCTCTCTTCCCCATTACACCTCCAACATTTGCATTCTGCTGAGGAAAAATTATTTGGAGTCTCTTTGGGGTATAAAATTCCAATGCAAACACTTCCAAGCAAAAATCTTAAATCATCAATACTCTGTTGCATATTTGGGAACCATACATACATCTTCCCATTGTTTCTTTGTAAATTGTTTATCCAATCTGTCTTACCAATCTTTTCTAAACTCTTCTGATCGACTCCTATAGCTATCGCACAATATTTTATATACACTGCTAATTATATGAAAGTTAAGTACTTACCATAATGATAAATCCATGTTGTCTGATTTTTGTCCGGTTCAGCTATGGGTTGGCAGATGTGACATTGGTAACAAATCTGAAGCTGTTCGGTTCCAGGTCTCTGACTCCTCCCCTACCCATAATTCCCTGAACTCCAGACTACTACCTTAGATCAAGTCTGCCACCTGAAATATTATATCTGAAAGTAAACCAATGCAGTTATACGCTAGTGAAATAACTCCCACTCAAGACCAGCTCCATAATGCATAAAAGAAAAAAAATGGCATGGTTATAAAACACTGGCAGTAATGACTGCTCACATGCAGGGAATGCCAAAGTTGACCAGTCATCAGAGTCCTATTTGGGATAATTTGTCAGGGAGCAGGTGGAATGGGTGTTGAACCAGATGAAAATAATACAATACTTCATCATGGTTAAGTATAAAACTTTAATATCCAGTGTTGACCATTTTCATTCATTTCAACTATAGGACAGCTTCCCAAGCATACAGACCCAGGTGGTATCAAGGAAGGACTTTCTTGTACATAAAGCCAAAAGATGAATGAAATCTAGATTGTTCATCCATCCAGTCTGCAATGAGATACTAATGTATGAACTGTTGACAAAGTGGCTGCTGCACAGATATCATCAATAGATTGTTTGCTGGCAAAGAATGTAAAGGTCACCGCTGCCCTTGTGGAATAAGCTTTAGGTTTAGATTGTACCCATAAACCCTTTTTATTGCACATAAATACATACATTCAGATAACCATCTAGAGTTTTAGCCACTGATTTACTCAATTTAGTTTACAGAATGACACGAACATCCAATATTTTAAAATGTTTAGTTCTGTGGTGATAAAATTAAAGCTATGAATGTCTAGCATATAAAGCATATATTCACCTTTGCTTGAAAATCATGGAAAAAAGACTGGCAGCTTTATTCACTGATTTATATTAGCTTCAGATGCATTAGTTCTTGAGGAAATTCTGTTCTTATGAAAAACCAAATATGGTGGTTTGCAGGAAAGTGCTTGATCCATTTAGCTGAAGTGATAGGCACCAGAAAAAAAATTTCCAAGAGAGGAACTTTAAATCTACTAATGCTACTGGGTCAAATGGTGGCTGAGTCAATGCCTGTACCATGATGGCAATATTCCATAGAAGGACCAGGTCTCTGACAGGGGGCCCAGGAAAACTTCAGAAATCTTCAAAGATGTTACAGAGATGTTGTTCTGGCCTATATAAAGCTAGAGATGACTTCCACCTGCACTCTGACAGCTGGGTAACTGAACCAGTTGTGAAAAGGTTCTGATAAAAATTTAGAATGGAAGGAACAGGAGTTGAAAACGGATCTAAGCTCTTAGAAGCAGTCCAAATGGAAAACCTCTTCCATTTGCTGCTTTAAGTTTCATAGCGATATGTTTCTGGGACACTGACAGGATCTGAAAAATTGTTCAGGAAACCGGGCATCTCTGGCTAATGTTAGAATTGGAGGAATCAAGCAGTTAACTTCATGGCTTTCTGGTCTGAAGGAGGAAGTCTGGACACGTGTGTTAAAAGATCTGGAAAGTGATCAAGTTTCCATGGAGAATGCACTAGAAGAGGCCAGAGGAAGGTAAACCATGTTTGACGAAGCCAGAAAAGGGCAATGAGGATCACATTGGCCTTGCAAATTCTTACCTTCTGTACAAACTTGTTTAAAATGTAATAGAGGAAAGCATACAGGAGAAAATGCTGTACTTCTTGTTTAGGTGAGATGAGAACAGGTCACACTGAGGTTGGCCCCAGAGACTGAAGATCAGGGCTGCCACTGACGGACTGAGGAGACCACTTGTGAGACATTAAGACAGATCTCAACTTCTTCGCCAGAACACTGGATGAATGCACAATGCATTGCTATTAGAAAGCGGTGGGAAAGCATCACCACTGACAGATTCTCATGACTTCTCAGCATAGGGGATAAGAGCAAGTTCCTCCCGGTTTGTTAATGTACCAGACTAACAACATCTTGTCTGAATGCACTTGGATCACACCTCTGGGGAGAGTGCCCTGAAACTCTTGCAGTGCTAGGAATGCCACTCATCTCCAGAACACTGATGTGAATATTGACCTCCAACTGTTACCAAATGCCTTGGACTGTCTTCCCTTCGAAATGCCCCACCACCATAGAAGGGAAATGTCCGTTGTCACTACCGCCACAGAGAAGTCCATTCGACTCTACACCCATCTACCACAGAAGACAATAACCACCAATACATGTGTTACCTGCAAATTCAAGTAAGTCTTATTTTGGTATGAAGTAGATGCAACCTTCGAAACCACTGTACTGCTAAAGCCCAATGAAGAACCCTCATGCAAAATTTGGCGAGTGGGACCATGAAGATTGTGGATGCCATAAGGCCCAGTAGGTGAAGGATCAGTCTTTCTGGTGGATAGGAGTGATGAAAAACTTGGGTTGCCATTAGTTGAAGGGAAAAGCGCCCTGGAGACTGGAAGTCAAGGAATCTGTAAGCTTGTGCTTAGCTGACATTTGATAAACTCTATCTGTTGGGACAGCATAAGCAGGCTTTTGGTCAAAATGACCATGATGCCTAGGATCTTGCATCAGTCATAGCAGAAGGTCCCAACGGTAGAGGTTGTTGGTTGCAGCAGTAAGGAGCCAATTGTCAAGGTATGGAAAACCTGGATCCCTACTAAGCTCAGATGCACTGCCAACAGTGCCATAATCTTGGTGAACACCCTGGGAGCTGAGGTGAGACCAAATGGCAGGGTTCTAAAATAATGATTGGCTCCTAGCAAGAAAGAGAGAAGTCTCCCCGAAATGCTTTTCTATCTTCACATGACAGTATGTGTCCTTGAGATCTAAGGAGCATATTCAATCGTCCTTTCTCAGTAGAGGCAAAATGGACTGAAGCGTGACTGCCTGGAATTTTGTCTGCTTGACATTCTGATTTCAAATGACTGAGGTCGAGAACAGGTCTGAGTTCCGCTGTTTTTTGAGTACTAAAAGAGCCTTGAGTAAACTCTGGATTCTATATGGTCTTTGGGGACTTGCTGGATGACTCTTTTTCTAGCAGCTTGGAAATTTCTGCTGCTGTAAGTTCTCACTGAGTGGATGGGATATCTGGAACTTTCTTTTCTGATGGGGAGAATGGTATAAAATAACCTCTGGAAATTAAGTTCAGCACCCAAGAATCTTAACTTATGTTATTTCAGGTTTGAGTGTGCAGAGACAGGCACCCCAACGGTCTCTGAAGTGCAGAAGTTGGGCAAACCTTTTGGGTTCCTGAAAGGGATTTCAGTAAATGGTTCACAAAACCCTGATTGTGCAGTGCAGTCCAGCTCTGCCTCTAGGGTGGCATCCATTAGTGTTACCCCTTCCTTTGCCATGAGGGGGTCTATTTCTAGGAGTCTCCTGATAAAAACTCTGACTTCCCAAAGCACATCTTCTTCCCAGCCCACTGATTCCTGTAGTAGGATCTCTGGGTTGTGGAAAAGTGAATGCCTTCTGAAGACAGCCTTATCTTGTTGACTCCTGATCAGAATTTCTTTTACTTTGGGTTCAAAAAGGATAGACCCATCAGGAGATGCACTGATGAAAGATTTCCTGAAGCTTTCCACAAAGTTGCATAGGTGCATTTAGGTATGTCAGCAGATGTTAAAAGCAGTGCATGTTGCCCATACTGTGCCATAAACTTCACTGGGAAACAGACGCAGGGCCACAGTGGAGGTAGACTGGAGGGTGGAAAGCAGGGATTCCACTGAATGTTTGCAGGTAGAACACCTGAGAGAAACTTTGAGATCTCCTTAGTCGAGTCAATCTGAAATCTGTTGACATGAGCTTAAGTAATTCAGTGCTCCTAATGTAAAGGTCGCCATTTCCCAAAATGGTCCATATAGCCCTAGATTCTCTTATTAGGGCGATGAACAGAGGACCTTTCTTCAGAAAATTCCTTCTTTGTGGCAGTTACAACCATCATGTCCACCAGAGGACCTTTGCTTCAATGTTTACTGTCTGCAGAAACAGAGAGAGAATCCTATTTTTTGGGGGGGGGATAGGCTCCACCATGTCAGAGTCCTTCCATGTCAGTTCAGCCATCAAATTAATGAGTGGATCAATGGGCAGTACCATCCAAGATGAGCTGGAACCAAAGGCTTCCAGGAACATGGACTCATCTGGAGAGGGACTATCTATGGACTACCCCCCCTCTCGGTTTCATCAATTCAAGGATTTTGCAGAAAATTGCATCCTCAGAGGTGGATTTTGGGAAGCCTTCATCTTCATCAAAGTCAGTGTCTTCAATGACGGACTCTAGGGAAGTCTAAGTGCTTCCATTTGCATGTCATTCTTCTATGAACTGTCTGAGAGGGAGGATCAGAGGGCTCAGAATCAGACAGAGCTTATACAGCAGGTTGTCTGGCAATCTTCTGGAGCAGATAGTCCCCGTCTGACAGAAGGATGAGAAACAAGCCAATTCCAAATGGGGTTCGGATGGCACAGACTTGGATGAAAATCCCTTTTTCCTCAACACTGAAAGGACCCATTTCAAAGCCTGAAAAGCTGAGGGTGCCATCAGCTTTTCAAGCATTCTCCTCAGAGAAAAAAGAAGCCTTAGAACTGATTGTGCCTCCACCCAGAGCCCTGGCACTGAAACTTCAACTCCAAGACTCAGACAGATCTGAACATGTCGGACCTGAATGATTAAGGGAACCTGTTGGGAGTCTAAGCCATTTGACTTACAGGTTCCATCAAAGGCACTCCAGGACAGTTGGTGCCCGAGACAATCTGTGCCAAAGAGTGAAACTGTTCTGGAAGAGATACAAGTGGAGGTAGATGGACTAGCACTTGGTTTGTTCCCAGAGAATGGAACTGAGAGAACCCTGAACTGGATCTGCATGCAGAGAAACTTTCGCATCATTCTGTCACATCCTTACATCCTTTTCTGTCAGACTTCTTGATGAATAGGACAATGACAACACTGATGGTGGTCTGGAGCATTTCCTCTCAAAGAACGGGAGACTGCAGTCAGGGACATACTGGATCCAGGGAGAATCTGGACCGAGCAGGAGATGTACAGTGCTGAAAGATGTAGTCTCCGAAAGTCTCAGTACCTTAGGATTTGTTAATGGAATTAATGTTGGATCCAGGGACTGATTGTGGGAATTCCTGAAGTCCAATTTTTCCTTTTCTCCCCCCTTTTCTTTGGTTTTGTGTTAAGTCTTCTTATCTTTATCAGTGTTCTCCTTTGACTTCTTGTAGTTGGAATGAGAAACAGAAGAGGAAAAGGAAGGGATGACAGACCCTGTCTAAGGAGAGAGGAGTCCCTTCACTATCGGTTTCTCCCTTCTTTTCTGCAAGCAGCAGATATGAACTGTCAAGGTGAGCGATGCCTAACCAATACACACAAAGGGAGTGTGGGTCTTGGGGAGGTGTTGTGCCTACACTCCATGCACTTCCTTGACGATCAGCCATAGTATCAAAAATGCATACACATGGCAAAAAGTGATTCAATACCGAATACTAAAAGAGCTAAATATAACAGGCCTAACGTAAAGTAATCATGGTATACTTAACAAGACTAACTCTAAATTATCTAAATTCTATAGAAAAAGAAGTTATGTACTCACCATAACGTTCCATGTTGGTAGTCCATCTCACCCTTCATTTTTACATATGGGTTCGGAGCCGATCCCCGGTTCCGACTTTGCCGATTTTCAAGCTCAAAAACTTCTGGTTGGCTCGTGGCTAAGCAGGTATCTCATGGTGCACCAGTGCAATCCCCAGATCTTGTTTGCTGCTCATTAGCAATAGAGAGATAGAAAGAAACCCTTAACCAACAAGCCAATACTAAAGAGTCGCCAACCAAGAAATTTATAATATTACCTCCAGATCTTCCAGGATGGGGGCAAGAGGGAGGGTTGGTAAAAATGAAGGGTGAGATGGACTACCAACATGGAACGTTATGGTGAGTACATAACTTCTTTATGTTAGGTAGTCCAATCTCACCTTCATTTTTACATATGGGACAGCATCCCTAGCGTCTAATTCTTGGGTGGCTCAATGGAAGATACTCCTGAGCACTGTGGAGGCAAAGGATGCTCTACCCCTAGAAGCCAAATCCAACTTATAATGAGTAATAAAGGTGTGAGGGGTAGCCCAAGTAGCTGCTGCACAGATATGATCAATTGGTACCCTGGCTTGGAAGGCTGCAGAGGTAGACAGAGACCTGGTAGAGTGAGCTTTGATCCTGTGAGGTAAGGGTCTGCCCTCCGAGCTGTAGATGAAAGCTATGCAACTCGAAATCCAGTTAGACAATGTCACCTTACAAACTGGCAAACCCAATCTGGAATCAGAAAAAGAAATGAGCAATTGGTCTGACTTCCGAAATTCTTTGGTCCGTTGCAAATAGAAATGCAGCTGTCTGTGAACATGCAACTGGTGAAAATGGTATTCTGCTGCATTGCTATGATTGGGAAAGAAGACTGGGAGTTCAATGGACTGGTTCAATGTGGCAGAAGAACAAACTCTGGGGACAAATGAAGGACTGGTACGTAAAGAAGCCCTGTCTTTATGAAAAACTAAATAAGGTGGTTTAATAGACAGGGCATGTAGCTCAGAAACAAGTCTGGGCTAATGTAATAGCTACCAAAAACACAGTCTTCCCAGACAAATACTTTAAGAAAGCTGAATGAGACAGTTCAAAAGGAGGGGATGTTAGTTTGGACAACACAAAATTTAGGTCCCAAGAAGCCACAGGTTCCTGTAAAGGTGGTCTCAGCAAGGTGGCTCCTCTCAGGAAGCTTTTACATAACTTATTCGACATAAGGTTAACATTTGGAGATCCCAAATAAAAATGTGAAATAGCCACCAATTGTACTTTAATGGTGGCTGTGGCAGATCTCTGCTGAAAAAGCTCCGAAAGGAATACCAGAATTACGGGAACAGGAGCTGTGTAAGGATCCACATTCATTCTCTGTGCCCAAATAGAAAACCTTTTCCACTTACTGTCATACAGCCTTCTGGTTGATGGTTTGTGTGAGGATAAAAGAATATGGGATAGCGACGATGAAACATCATGAAGCCAGACTAGAGATGGAACTGGATCAGCCAGGCTGTCAATTTGAGGGTGTGGAGAGAGGGGTGTAGCGAACCCGACATGTGGGTCAGTAGATCTGGAACTGGGTCCAGGATCCAATGATCATCCAGGAGAAGAAGCTCGAGGAAGGGAAACCAGACCTGATGAGGCCAGTAAGGAGCAATGAGGATCAACTTGCTTCCCAGTTGGTTGGCTTTCTGCATCACTTTGAGGATTAGAGGAAAAGGAGGGAAGGCATAGAGAAGTCCCGTGGGCCAATCGTGTACCAGAGCGTCTCTGGGTGCTTCCCCCGGACGGGGAATTAGGGAAAAATAACTGCTGCACTTGGCATTGACTGGACTGGCAAAAAGGTCGCAGCAAGGTTGTCCCCATTTTAGGAAAATCTGTTCCACTATTTCCCGTTTCAGAGACCACTCGTGGGGCAGCAGGATTGCCCGGCACTGCTTGTCAGCTATCACGTTGGTTGTCCCCGGAATGTGCATTGCCACCAGAAAGTGCTGGGAAGAAATCGCCCATTCCCAAACTCGCATGGCTTCTCGACAGAGTGGGTAAGATCTGGTACCGCCCTGTTTGCTGATATACCACACAACCGACATGTTGTCCGATTGTATCGCAATCGTCCCTGGAAGAAGAAGGTCCCGAAGTGCTTACAATGCCAGAAGCATCGCTCTCATCTCCAGAACGTTGATATACAGATGAGCCTTGTGTTCTTGCCATGTGCCGTGGACCGACCTGCCCAGATAATGCCCCTCCCACCCGACCTGGGAGGCATCCGTGCTCACAGTGGCAACAAAGGAAGCTCCCGTGAACAAATTGTTCAGGGCTATCCACCAACGAAAGTCCTTTTTGCACGATTCTGTCAGCAGAATAGAGTGATTCAGTGGTAGGTATTGGAACAACCACTGGGAGAACAGGAGCCATTGAAAGATTCTCATATGCAACCTGGCTAGAGGTATTAACAGAATGGTTGAGGCCATCGTTCCAAGTTGTTGAAGAATCCACTTTGCTTTGACATTTCCGAAGTGGGTGAAGTCGCTGAACTTGTGAGATGAGGTTTTGTGCTCTTTCTGCAGGAAGACGAACTGTCACAGCCACTGTGTCTACCTCTGCACCTATAAAAATCACAGATTGCGAGGGCAGTAGTGCAGATTTTCCCAACTTATGGAGATCCCTAGTTGAGCACAAAGCTGGATGGTGACGTCCCTGTTTTGGAGAAGTAGATGGCCTGGTGGGGGCGGTCAGGAGCCAGTCATCCAAATACGGAAACACCTGGAATCCCTGAAGTCTCAGGTGAGCTGTCACTACTGCCATGCATTTAGTAAACACCCTGGGGGCTGTGGTGAGACCAAAGGGCACAGCAGGAAACTGATAATGGCTGGCTCCCAGCCGGAAGCGCAGATATCTCCTTGACGCCTTGTCCATTTTTATATGGTAGTAGGCGTCTTGGAGATCTAGAGAGCACATCCAATAATCTTTCCCCAACAACGGAGTATGACTGCAGTGTTACCATCTGAAACTTGTCCTTTTTCACAGATTCGTTTAATCTGCTGAGGTCCAATATTGGCCTCCAGTCTCCGGTTCGTTTTGGAACTAAAAAGAACCTGGAGTAAGTTCCGGATCCTATCTGGTCTGCTGGCACGGGCTGGATGACTCTTTTTGAGAGCAACTTGTTGATCTCCACAGTTGCCTGCTCCCTGTGATTGGGTGGAACATCTGGGATCTTCTTGGGAACAAACAGTGGAAGGGAAAAGGGTATGATATATCCTCTGGTAACGACTCTTTGTACCCACTTGTCTTGGGTTAAATTTAGCCAGGCTTTTGGATACAAAGAGATGCGACCCCTGACTGGCCCCAGAAAAACGCAGTCGGGCCCCACATCAGGAGCACTGATATGGCCGCCCTGGAAAGGAACCACGGCCTTGCTGGTATTGCGGACCGCCCCTGCCTCTAGGGCGACGTCCACCATTTCCTCCTCCTCCTCTGCCTCTGAAGGAGGAGTCACTCTGTGGGTCGGTAAAGGCCCTCTGGGACTTTTTGAACCACATCTTACCTCCCCTTTGACCTTTGGGGTATGGTCGAGAGGGGACAGTAAATCGGACTCCCACAGCAGAGTCTTTCCTTCCTGTTCACACAGAGTGTATCTTTCACCTTGGAGCCAAACAAGGAGGAACCATCAAATGGGGCATTGGTGAAGGTGGACTTGAACGGCTCCACAAAATTACACAAGTGCATCCAGGAGTGGTGCCCAAGGGCAACTCCTGAACCCGCTGCTCTGCTCGCTCCATCAGCCGCATGAGATATGAGCCGCATGGAGGAGTTAACTACGGAATTTAAGGTGGACAACTGAGCAGAGATCCTATCCGGGACTCCCTCAGGACAAGCACCCTGTATGGAATCTCCTAACTCCTTGAGGAGATCCCTCTGCAGCCTCGTGAAATGGGTAAGATAGTTCACGGATCGAAGTGTAAAGGCCGCTGAACTAAATACGAGCTTCCCAAATCTGTCGAGACTCCTTGTTTGGCGGATGTACAGAAGAAGAAGTCTCCGCCAACTCCTTCTTCGTGGCTACTGCCACCACTATGGGAACGCCCCTAGACAAGAATTCTTTCCCAGGAAGGGCAGACAGGAACTTATTTGGTCTTCTAGGTACTGGCTCAATGGCATTGGGAGTATCCCACACCTTCTGACTAACCAGATCCATTAGCTCGTTGAAAGGTGGAGACACCCAAGAAGCAGAGGGTTGAGACTCGAAAGCCTTCAGGTACACTGACTCCTCATCAGAAGGGTTGATAGTGGGCCAGTCGCACCTCTGTTTAAGGATCTCTAGAATGTCCACAAAGGAGACATCATCAGAGGATGACTCAGGGGACCCCTCCAACTCATCGAGGTCAGTGTCCGATGTCAGAGACTCATCCTGGGAGTCAATATGCTTCCTCTTGCATACTCTCTTCCATGGGGGCTCCTCAAAAGGACCTTCTGGGGATGCCCCGGAAGAGTGGGGGCCACCAGCCAGTGGCTCCTGAGGCTGTGGGTCAGAGAGATTAGGGACTGAGACCAAAGTGGGAGCCCTGGGGGAAAGAGTGCTTGTACCACTGGCAGGGGCTGTAGATTGTGACAGGACACTCCTCATCACCTCAAAAACAGATCACTCTGGTTCTGAAGACCGTCCCCGCTCCGAAGAGACAAAGGACGGTGCCGGAGCCAGAGCCATCGGCTCTGAGATAGATGCAGGGTCCGAGCTCACCCTGGCAGATGCACCGAGAGGAAGGTTGGGAACTGATGAAGATCGATTCAAAGCCTCCCCCTCGGTGCCGACAGAAGAGCTTCGGTCCCTGGACACGATAGATGGAGCCGAATGTGTTGGATCCAAACTCGGCTCCAATGCAACAGCAAGAGGAGCCGGAACCGAGGGTTCCTCCATTGGTAAGAAACACTCCGGCTCCGTAAAACAAACATGGCTTGGAGGAGGAATCACAGATGGAGACAAAACTGGTTCGAGTGGCTCCAAAGCCGATTGGGTCGGAGCCAACAAAAATTTAGGGAGGGCAGACGACTTCAGGAGTCTCAGTACAACCCTCTCCACATCTTCTTCCGAAAGACTCCTGGAAGACCTGGAAGATAAAGTTGGGGATCTCGACCTAGCAGGCACTGTAGATTTGACCATCAAAGAGACCGTCCGGGACTCTACAGACCGGCTCCAAGAAGTAGGGTCAACTATCTGCAAGAATTCAGCAGTTGGCACCGAAGTATCTGTGACCGACTCCGAAACCACTGTGCTCTCCTTCGGCTTCGAAGACTGAGTCGTCGAGGAGGCAGGTTTTATTAATTTGGCTGACGGCTCTGAAACAGTAGCCGGTGCCGGAGAAGGCCTTTTTGAACGTTTAGATTTTGAGTCAGATCTTGACTTAGAAGACTTAGACGAGGAAGCCGAAGAACCAGATAAAGCTTCCTCGAAGGTTGGCTTCAAAAGACTCCTGAGTATCAGTTTGTTCTTTCTCTCCTGCAACACTCTAGGAGAGAAAGCATGACAGAACAAACATGATTCTTGCAAATGGATGGCTCCCAAACAGTAGACACAACTACTGTGGCCATCGGTCAAAGACATTTTCTGGGAGCACTTCATACATTTTTTAAACCCAGAGGGTTTGTGCTCCTTGCTATCCTTAGACATTGCAACCCACTAGCAATCAGAGGGAAAAAAGAAAGAGAAAGAAAATGACTGAGGACTAGGTCCTCTAACTAAAATGGGTCTAGCCCTACAGACGAATTACACGGGGACTAGGTCCTCTAAGTTAAAAGGGCCTAGCCTGGTGTAAGATAGAAACCTAGATTTTCCACTAAACACTGGACAGATTCAGTCACATAGGAGAATATTTTAAATAAAATACAGTGGAAGCAACACGAGGACTAGGTCCTCTAAGTTAAATGGGCCTAGCCCTGTGAAGAACCGGGTCTTCTAATTCAAACAGACCAAGAAGGCACAACACACACACACACACACACACACACACACACACACACACACACACACACACACACACACACACACACACACACACACACACACACACACACACACACTCAAGGGTAGCAATTAACAAGTGTAAGAAATTAAGACTTTAGCGGGTCCCTGCTAAAGACCACCAGTCAACAATAATCACTTGACAGGAAATAATCAATAGGAGCCCCTATTGATTAAAAACGGTGAACTCGCCAAACTAATTCTCTAGACAAGAAAAAGCAAGTGCGTCTAACTACTGAATACAGGAGACTACTATACTAGACACACAAAGGCACAAGGCAATTTATGTAAATCCTAACTGTAATAACAGGAAAAAAGGCAAAACCGCCAAAACTAACGGTCTAGGCAAAGCGCAATTGCACTTATCTACTGGTACACAGGATACCACTAATAAGGTCACACAACAACCACAAGACAATAAAGATAAGTCCTATAATGTATATATTCAATAATTATGGAAAAGATACTAGAATAATGAAAATTTGCAAAAAACTTAGCCAGAGCCAAGAGAAGCGCATCTGAACTTGTCAACGCGGCAAGCGAGATCTGGGGATTGCACTGGTGCACCATGGGATACCTGCTTAGCCACGAGCCAACCAGAAGTTTTCGAGCTTGAAAATCGGCCGAGTCAGAGCCAAGGATTGGCTCCGAACCCATATGCAAAAATGAAGGTGAGATTGGACTACCTAACATGTAAAGGCTAACTGTAACACACTGAGACCTACAGTATCTAACAAATCTAACTACCTACTCCAACACTACCAATTCTACTTGCAAAATAAAACAGACAGAGACAGAGAAAATTCTCTCAGTAATAGAGGAGTATTTATAATTTTTTCCAAAAAGGATACAGAATGAGAGCCCTCAATAGAGAAACCAAACACTTCAGCTGGAAATGAGATTTGAGGTAGTGGAGTGGAGTTCAGGGAATAACTGGTAAGGGAAAGGCCAAAACCTTGGAACCAAACAACTTCAGATTTGGTGTCGAGGTCAGATCCAGTTGGATCAGACAACCCACAGTTGAATCAGATGAAGAGACAACAATGGATTCCTTTTTCAACAGCAGCTTCTGTTGTAGATTCAACCAAAAATTCTACCAGTGCTGCTTTTTCACTAAAGACCAAAAATTCTACCAGTGCTGCTTTTTCACTAAAGATCCCTCCACATCCCTTTCTCTTTGCCTATACTCTTGATATTAGTCCTTGAAGGCAGTCTCTAGCCTGCAGTCCAATACATTCTTCGCCTCTTCTCATTCTATTAACTTTTCCTCTCTAATTATTTGCTCACAAAACCTTGTCTTCTTTCCAGTTTTGTCCAGTAAATTCCTGCCCCCTCTTGCCTATCCTCTGTACCTCTAATTGCAGTCATCCCTATTGGCAGAATCTCCTCTCCATTCTCATGTTGGCTTAGTTCTTAGAATACCTTCTGCTACTTTACGAATATATTTTGTATTGCTGTTGTTACTTTCATTCAGGATCTGTATCCAAAATCTCATACTCCCTTTATTTCTTGAACTTCTCCCACTGTTTTATCATCCTCCCTTTCCACTTTGAATTATAGCTTTCTGCTTGTACTATTTACAGGGGCCTTAACTGTGTAACTCTAAAATATCCCTTCAAATCAGGTAATCCTAAACCATCCTGTTCCATTGGAAGGATCAGCTTTTCCCACTTGACTCTTGCCTTCTTCACCTTCCAGATAAAATCCATCAACTCTATTACTGTCCACCGCAACTTCTTCTCTGCATGATAAAAGTATGCCTGACCTGTGTATAAAAAGTACAGTTTTGTAACTACCATAAATGTAGATGTTCGAAGATCCACATTGCTGCAGTCCTTACACTTGGGTAGTCCGCTGTCCTCGGTCGGCCTGAATATCAAAGTATAAGGCTGACGTCGGTCAAGGCGCATTTGACTGACATCAGGACGTCAGGGTACAAATGTGCATGACCGACGTCATATCCTCAGTCTTTTCTTGCCCCAGATGTCAGAAGACCCTAAAAATAAAGGTCAAAACCAAAAGACAGCAAACAAACAACCAAGCACCCTTGCCCTAATTATATGTACAAAATATACACTATATACACAATATTTACAACTCAACCCACACAACCACCTCTAACTACAGAGGGGAAGGAGGGAGGGTAAATTGGACTGCAGCAATGTGGATCTTCGAACATCTACATTTATGGTAGGTACAAAACTGTACTATGTTCTTCATCTCACATTGCTGCAGTCCTTACACTTGGGTAGAATCCCAAAGCAGAGGTAAGGGAGGATGGCCAAACTACAAGGAAGCAGGAGCTGCCAAAATGCCCTGCAAAACAGCAGTGGCAAAACCAGCCCTGGATTTAGAGTAAAGTGGCAGGTGATAATGCCTAGAGAAAGTATGCACTGAACTCCAAGTAGCTGCCTCCAAAATATCCTTGGTTGCCACTCCCTCAAAAGGCTGTCAAGTGGCAGTAGCCCTAGTGGAATGAGGCCTAATCCCAGCTGGAATCTCCTTGCCATGATGGGAATAACAGAAAGCAATGCAAAACCCAATCCACTTAGAAATAGTTTGTTTTGACACAGGCTTGCCCTGAGAACTCAAAGCAAAAGAAACAAACAACTGCTGAGACTGCCTGAACCCTTTAGTTCTGTCCAAATAATATCGCAACTGCCTGTGTACATCTAAAGTGTGCAAAATCTTTTCCCCTTTATTTTGGGGATTTGCATAAAAAGTAGGCAAATGAATAGTTTGGTTTAAAGCCACACTAGAAACCACCTTAGGCATAAAGGAAGGATTAGTGCAAAGATACCCTATCCTTATGGAAAATCAAGAAAGGCTCAACCGCCATAAGGGCCTGTAATTCAGAAACCCTTCTTGCAGAGGTAATGGCCAACAAAAAGGCAGTTTTCCATGATAAATATTTCAACTCGGAAGTAGCTGCAGGCTCAAAAGGTTGTAGAGTGAGTTTCTCCAACACAAAATTGAGATCCCAAGCAGGAGTAGGAGCTCTACGTGGGGGTCTTATATTCTTTGCCCCTCTAAGAAATTGCTTGAACAAAGGATGAGAAAACAATGGAGGGTCACATTCATAGTGAGCTGAAATTGCAGCAGCATGAACCTTAATAGAAGAGAAGGACAAACCTTTGTCCAGTAACTCAGTAAGATATTGAAGAGCCACACTTAAATTAGGCTCAGAAACATCAAAATCCTTTGCTGCACTCCAAAATAAAAATCTCTTCCATTTATCTGCGTACACTTTCCTTGTACTAGGCCTTCTAGCTTCCAAAATCACATTCAAAACTTGTTGTGGAAGTTGAGACCCTCTATGGTTCAAAACAGAATATGCCAGGCTGTTAGGTGAAGAGAGTGAAGTTTGACATTGAGCAAATGGCTGTCCTCCTGTGACAACAGGTGTGGAATCGAAGGCAAAGGCCATGGAGGCTTCCGTACCAGACTTCTCAGAAATGGGTACCAGTGCTGTCGAGGCCAATCTGGAGCTATTAAAATCATCCTTGGCTTGTCCTGTCTGACCTTTAGAAGTACCTTTGGGAGGAGAGGCAGAGGTGGAAAGGCATACACATGAAGATTGCTCCAATTGAAAGAAAGAGCATCCACTTTCCAAGCTGTGGGATGAAACCTTTTTGTGCAATACTTTGGCAGCTGATGGTTTAGTGGAGAAGCGAACAGATCTATGTCTGGAGTTCCCCATGACACTGTCAATTTCTGAAATACATGAGGATCCAATTTTCACTCGTGGGGATCCATAATTCGTCTGCTCAACACATCTGCTAAGGAGTTCTGTGCTCCTGGCAGAAACCTTGCCTGAAGATTGAGCTGTAAACTGAGAGCAGTCTCCCACAAAATCATTGCTTGCCTGCATAGAGGATAAGAATGTGTTCCCCCTTGCTTGTTGATGTACCACATGACAGTTGTGTTGTCTGTTAGAATCAACACCTGCCCTGGAAGAAGTAAATCCTTGAAAGCTATCAATGCAAACTGGACTGCTAACATCTCCTTCAGGTTGATATGTAGATGTTGTAGTCTGGTAGGCCACTTGTCTTGTATCCACTTTCCATTTAGATGAGCTCCCCAAGCTTTGTCTCAGGCATCTGTCGTTAGAATCTGACTCGCCTCTGGCCGGGTCACAGAGAGTCCCTTGTTTAGGTGACATTTCTGAGCCCACCACAAAAATTCCTTTTGAATGCAAGGTATTATTTGAATGACAGTGTCCAGATCCTGGCAGTGCTGTGTCCATACATTTTTGAGATACCATTGCAGCTTCCTCATATGCAGTTTGGCATTGGGAAGCACCAGAATACAAGATGCCATGAACCCTAAGGCTTGAAGGACTGTCCTTACAGTCAGCCCGGACTGATGAGATAGTTGATGGAAGTAAAAGGAAAGACTCTTTTGTTTGTCCGGGGTTAAAAAGGCCATCTGGGATGCTGTATTCAGTCTTACACCCAGAAAGCACATGTCCTGAGAGGGTACTAGACTGGACTTTATTTCGTTCACAGAATACCCCAGGCATCTTAGCACTGCTATCACATATTCCAAATGATGAAGAAGCTCTTCCCTTCCTTGAGCCAGAATCAGGCAGTCGTCCAAATAAGGATAGATCTGTATTCCTTTTAGCCTGAAGAAAGCTATCACTGGAGCCAGAACCTTCGTGAACACTCTGGGCGCAGTAGATAAGCCAAAGGGCAATGCAGAGAACTGATAGTGAGAAGTCCCAGCTCGAAAACGCAGATACTTCCTGCAACTTAGTCTGATAGGAACATGAAGGTAAGCCTCCTTGAGATCCAAAGTTACCATCCAATGATCTTTGCCCAGCAGAGGTAAAAGCTGCTGTAACGCCAACATTTTGAACTTGGGAATGTCCAGATAAGTGTTGAGGATAGATAAATCCAAAATTGGTCTCCACGTGTTCCCCTTCTTTGGTACTAGGAACAGGCGAGAATAAAATCCTAGGCCCACTTCTGGCATAGGGACCGGCTGTATGGCCCCTATTTGGAGTAACAGAGAAACTTGCTTGTGAGCCTCTATTCTTTGTTGAGGAGGAACGTCTGGCATGCCTTTGAAAGGAGGCAAGGTATGGAAATAAAACCTGTAACCGTGGTGTATGATATCCAATACCCATCTGTCTTGGGTAATTAAACTCCAATTTTCTTTGAAAAGTGCCAACCTTCCTCCCAAAGGTGCTGCCAGACGAGAAGGCTCTGGCAGCCGAAAAGGTAGGTCATTGGGTCTGTTTACGAAAGGACTGACCCCTGCCCTCACCCGAAGACTGTGCAGGAGAACTCCCTGTTCTAGGCCTGAAAGAGCCCTGAGCTCTGCCCCTACCACGTCTAGATCTACCCCTAGACTGGGAATCATAAGAAGGATACGTCCACCCCTTAGTAGGCCAATTTCTAATAAACTTTGGAGGCTGGACCTGCAAAAAATCTTTAACAGTCTGCATAGACTTAGCCTTGTCTTCCATTTTCTTTAAAACTGCCTCAACAGGAGAACCAAACAACACGTCAGATTGCAAAGGAGCATCTAAAATCCTTGTTTTAACATGGTCAGATAAATTTTGATCCCTCAGCCAGGCGTGCCTGCGAAGAACTGACCCAGTGGCAGCCACCCTAGACGAGGCCTGTACAGCATCAAAACCACATTGCAAAGAATGCTTACCCACCTGTTCAGAAACATGTACTAAATCTTGCAACTCTTTACAATCAATACCTTCTGCCAGAGCATCAACCTTAGACTTCAATTGTGAAAGGAGATAGTTTTGGTATTTCAACATGTGAAACTGGCAATTCAAAGCCCTCATAGCAAGAGTGGAAGAAGTATAAACTTTCTTTCCCCATCTATCCAAGGCCCTGGCCTCTTTATCTGCAGGAACCGGATTCTTTACAACAGAAGCCTTAACACCTTTAGGCCCCTGGCTAACAGTTTCTGGGTCTGCCCTAGGACTCTTAAAAGATACTTATGAGCTTCAGGCACCCTGTAATACCTATCCGGTTTAACAGGAGCAGGAGGCAAAGAATCAGGATTAAGAGAAGCCTCTGTAAAACATCTTCCACTACATCCAAAACAGGAGGTATAGCCAAAGGCCTATGCTGGGGTAAAACAAAAATTCCCTAAGCCTTTTCCTGGAATCAGAGAAGTCCTGACCTTCCCACTTAAAATGCTCCCTCATGGAATGAAGAGTTTCTGAAAAGAAAAATCCTCAGGAGGAGAAGCAGAAGGAGTAGAATCATCCACATCAGAATCAGAATAAGGAGAGTACTCCTGCAAGTCTTCAGCCAAGACTCTGAAACATCTGAAGCCTGCTCAAAGCTCCCTAGCTCAGGCTCCACCCTAGGTCTCTTATCAGGAGGGGGCATAGAACCCCTAATCAAAGTAATCAAATCTTCTGCCATTTTAAGCATATGCTTCTTGGGCACAGTTCCTGAAGAACTAGGGGTAACACCAACTGAAGCTAAACCTGGCCTGCCCCTGGGAGAAGCCTTGGAAACAGAAGGAGAGGGCCTAACCACCCTAGGCAGGGAGGGGAGTATAGTAACCTGAGAAGCCCCATCAGCCTGGCCTGCCTCCTGAGAGGCCACATCCTGCAATAACAAAGTCTCTCCCTGGGATCCCAAAGAAACCTCCGGTGGAACCACCAGCTCCACCGACACCTCTAAAGAACCGGCGTCCGGTACAGACGGTTCCTCTAGCCTAGGTTTAACTGCTTTGTCCTTGCGCTTCTTCGAAGAAGCGGGCGTCGGAGCATCCGACGGCATTCTATAATTGCACCGCTTCCCGAAGACTAACCTGGCACAATCTAATCTTCTCTTTATAGTGCGCTTATTGAATCTAGCACAAGAGCGACACCCAACAACGTCGTGCTCAGGCCCTAAACAAGGAATACACAAAGTATGGTAGTCTCTATGCGGTATCTGTTTCCCACAAGAAATACAATTATTCACTTTTTCTGACATCCGGTAAACCACTGAGGCAAGAAAAAACTAAAATATTCCCCAACGGGAAGGCAAAGGCCTTCGAAGAAGCGGGCGTCGGAGCATCCGACGGCATTCTATATTTGCACCGCTTCCCGAAGACTAACCTGGCACAATCTAATCTTCTCTTTATAGTGCGCTTATTGAATCTAGCACAAGAGCGACACCCAACAACGTCGTGCTCAGGCCCTAAACAAGGAATACACAAAGTATGGTAGTCTCTATGCGGTATCTGTTTCCCACAAGAAATACAATTATTCACTTTTTCTGACATCCGGTAAACCACTGAGGCAAGAAAAACTAAAATATTCCCAACGGGTACTTAGCCAACTTTGACTCGGTCTGAAACTCCGAAATCGAACAATTTCAGAACGCCAACCGGCACTTGCAACGCTGCTTCTGCATCGGACCATGCGGCAAAAAAGACTGAGGATATGACGTCGGTCATGCGCATTTGTACCCTGACGTCCTGATGTCAGTCAAATGCGCCTTGACCGACGTCAGCCTTATACTTTGATATTCGGGCCGACCGAGGACAGCGGACTACCCAAGTGTAAGGACTGCAGCAATGTGAGATGAAGAACATCTAAAAGTAGTAAAACATTATCACTGCTTGTATCTTGTCCATAAACAAGAGCTTCCAGTTCCTCAGTCTTTGTATTACATTTTAGTCTCTTCCCACATATCCTTAGCTGTCACAACAGAATACTTTTTAACCCATGCACATAAACACTTCATTTTATCATGTCCCCATAAACATAGGTACTGCTCAACCAATGTGCATGTTTATAGCTATGGCCTTGGTTTATTTACATTCATTTTACATCCCAAAGAGTCCTGAAACTGTCTCAGAATGCTCCACAACACTGAGATGTCCTTTTCTAGTTTTATCAAGTCCAAAATAATGTCGTTTGCAAATAAGGTCAACTTTTTTAATTACCACACCAATTAAATACTTGAATTTCTGAGTCCCTTATTTTCTCTGCTAATGGTTCTAAATACAACACAAATAAAGAGGAAAGACGACACACAAAGACAAGTCTGGTCATAGTTTTGCCACAGTCATTTGTCAGTGTTAAACCCAGTAGCAAGATGTTTGTGTCTGGGATAGGGATCTATAATAGCTCCCAGTTTATAGTCATTTGTGAACTTAGTGAGCTAGAGGTCCTTTAATGTTAGCCTTAACTTCCGAGAAGTAGATGCCAAACAGGAATGGGTCTTGCATGGAACCCTGAGGTACTCCAATGGTGACTGGTCTCTTGGTGGAGGTGGTCTCATCGATCCTGGCTTTTTGGTCTCTGTGAGCCAGCTGGCAATACTGCAAGTTGTATAAGGGTTTAGGACTAGTTCAGAGAGCTTGTCGACCATGCCTGAGTGTGCTTTTGTGTCAAATGCATTAGCCAGGTCAAGACCCACTGTATGCACTCTTTTATCCTCGTCCATTGCCTTAGTGACCCTCTCAAAGAAGTCTACCAGGTTAAGTAGGGATGACCTTCCTTTAACAAAGACAAACTGGGATGGGTACAGTGTCTGCAGGTTGCCAATGTACTTGTTTATCATTTCCATGATAATTTGTTCCATGGCTTTGCATATTAGGCTTGGTAGACTGATGGGTCTAAAGTTCCTTGGGATGGTTGATGGTCTGCCCTTATGGAGAGGAATGACTGTTGTGGTAATCTATTCTCTTGGAATATATCCTGTTTCAAGGCTATAGCTGAACAGCGCCTCAAGTGATCCTTTTAGGTCATGTTTCAGACTGTTAAGGAGACAACCGAGGATGTTGTCAGGACCCCTGGAGACCGTGTTCTTGGCTTTAGCGAGTGCTGCCAGCACCTTGTCCTTACTGATAGCTGAAGATGTCCTTCTGACTGTCCTTAGCCTGTGAGGCTATCCTGACCTCACAGCTGACCTTGTTAGACTTGCTCAGACTTCTTAGTTTCTTGTTTAGTTGTATAAGACAGCACTTGTCTTTAAGGGAATTGCTCTTTGTGATTTTAGCCATGTGTTTTCCTCTATTATTATATACCCTGTTTAGGTAAGGATTCCATCAATGGGATTTGCTTTTAGTGTTTGCTTTGGGTTTATTTCTGGTAGGTACAGCAACTATGCAACCATTCATGTTTGTACAGTGACTCTGTCAATAATTCTGCATAGGTAGCTGTGTTTTTTGGGTTGGGGGGAGCCTTGAATTTTGACAAACTGTAACTTAACAGGATGCAGTTTGCCCTTGAATAGTTCCTGTTACTGGTTTACCTGGATTTTCTGGGCTGAATTTAATTTCAAATGAGACAGCTTTATGATCTGACCTTAACACGGGGGGGGGGGGGGGGGGCAATGATGTCCCATACTGGTGAGTATCAGATCCAGTATGTTTGCTCCTCTGGTTAGAGTGTACACTATCTGTTTCAGAGTGTGTGTGTGTGTGTGTGTGTGTGTGTGTGTGTGTGTGTGTGTGTGTGTGTGTGTGTGTTAAAGTCCAGGAAGCTGTTTGCTTGCGAGTCTGAGACAGTGTACACTTCCCAGATTATAGAGGGGTAGTTAAAGCCACCCATGAATAGAGTGTTTGGTTAGATGATGAGTGCCTCTAGAATGCTTAGGTAAGAGTTGTGGGACTCTAGGGACATAGATGGTGGCTTGCAGCTAATCATGATATTGTGAAAGACCTTACCTATAGAGACTTGCATGTGGATGAGCTCCAGGGTATCATCCTGTTTAAACAACCTGGAGGTATGTTTGCTGCTAACACAGATCGAGGTATGTTTGCTGCTAGCATAGATCAAAACATTTCCAACTTTGGCCCCAGTCTGTGCTGTTCCAGGTTTAAATGTGTGGAAGGCACTGTAGCCTTGCACTTAAGTACTTTTTATGGCTCTAATCTAAGTCTCGGTCATGGCACATAAGTCTACATTCTCTAGAGTGATGATGGCTTGAAGGCTGTGGAGTTTTTTGTTTAGGTCTTCAGCACTGAGCAGTGACACTAAGGTTGCTTGTAGACTTTTTCACTATGTTGGTAGTTTTTGGCATAGATAAGCTCAAGTCTGGCAACATCCCTTTCTACTATCTAAGGCATTTCTTAATATAATTCAGTACCCTTTCCTTTTTGTCTATAGCTGTATGGTCATTTACATTCAAGATAATATGGATAGCATAGCCATTATGACAAAAAGCCATCATTCCCATCTATTACATATGACAGTTTTTCTGAATATGTGTTTCCAAATTTCATGTTGGATGCCCACACTAATGTTTGGCAGGCTGATCTTTTATACAGTTGTTTCTTCTCATCTCCATTTGAACCTATGTCACATTTTTAAGACTTTTTGTTTTAATGAAAAACCTCAAAAAAATTAAATACATTTTCAAAACACCCCCATCACCTATTGACTTAGAACAAATGCACAGAATTATCTGCATCTTCAAAAATAAAGCTTAACCCCAGACAAACTACTGCCCTAAACTGACAGTTGCACCCACTGCCATTACCTAAGAAAATGAAAGTTACCATGCTAAAGGGCACTTACACAGATTACTGTTTGTTCTTTATCATTATTCCCCTCCCAGATATGAAAAACAGCTTGCACGCTTTCAGAAAACATAATTTTTTAGTCCTAAGAAAAGGTACACTGATTATCTTTACATAAAAGTAAATTGTACATTATTCTATTAAATGCATTAAACCATTACGGCTCCCAGGGAGGCTGCTATTATTCACTTCCCACAATTTGCCACTGTACCTTTAAATTTTTAATTTCCCTCCACAAAGAATGTCCAATACTCTCAAGACTAACTGCTTGCACCTGCAAACAGATCTTCTCCACGGAACAGCACTCAGCTATGACACTTTGTAAACTGCACTCAAAACAGCTGCTTTCAGCTGCAGACTTCCTGACTCCCACTGAACATTCACTAATGAAAATACAGATAAAAAAAAATCTTTGCAGATGTAAGAAACTTAGTAATTTTCATAGCTTTCATGGCTGTCTTATTTTTCAAGCATATTTGCTTGTAAAAAAACTGTTTGTAGCTTAAGCCAAGTATATTAATTTAGACATTTACCCTTGTAAAATAAGAGAAAATATCTTAATTCTATGCATAATATAATCAGTACACTATCACAGCCCACTCTCACCCATCAGCCCAAGATGACAGCATATTAACATTAAACTTGATTTTAGCCAGCCTTTCTTCTCTTGTTATACTGTAAATCCTATAGTTCTTAAAACTAAAATATACTTGTACAGATATTAACACAGTCACGAAAAAGACTCCTCCCCCCACATTTAAAATATCCCTGACTACATGCTACACAAAACAGTTTTACTATATATAACATGTAGTTTATAACATAAAATGTTTAATACACACACTAAGGGCAAGATTGTTTTATTTACAGTTATATTTTTCCCTTTCAGTGTCCTTCTAAACATTAATGGCATAAAGTGGGATATATGCTTTACAGCCTACCCACAAGTTTAAGAAAGTCAACAAAAGTCCAGTCTTTTTCAGCCAATTTTTCTTGCAAAGCCATATTTCACAAACGCGACTGATGCTTTACAGTCTCCCATTTATTCACTAATTTCCCACATTTAAAATATCCCTGACTGGTTCCTATTCAGAAGCCTGAAACATCATAAGCCTGAAAATCAAAATCCTGAAACCAAAAGCCTGAAAATTCAGAATCCTGAAAACTCAAAATCCTGAAAGCCCAAAATCCTGAAACTCAAAATCCTGAAAACACAAATAATGCTAATATGTCACTATAAAGACACTAATATCTACCAACTGACCCTGACCCTAACCCTAACCCTAAGGTCCGTCACCCGACCCGCGCCCTAACCCTAACTCACTTAAACCGCCCCTAACCCCAATATTTGTCACTACTGCATACATGCCTAACCTGCGCCCTAACCCTAACTCACTTAAACCGCCCCTAACCCTAACATAAAACCAACCGCACAGTTACCTGATCCCAACGCATGACCTAACACCACAGGGCTAACAATAGCAAAGCCACAATGACATCAGTATGTCTATTTTGTGTTTTCAGGATTTTGAGTTTCAGGATTTTGGGCTTTCAGGATTTTGGGCTTTCAGGATTTTGAGTTTTCAGGATTCTGAATTTTCAGGCTTTTGGTTTCAGGATTTTGATTTTCAGGCTTATGATGTTTCAGGCTTCTGAATGGGAACCCCCTGACTACATGCTCCACAAAACAGTTTTACTATATATAACGTAGTTTATACCATGAAATGTTTAATACACACACTAAGGGCAAGATTGTTTTATTTACAGTTATATTTTTCCCTTTCAGTGTTCTTCTAAACATTAATGGCATAAAGTGGGATATATGCTTTACAGCCTACCCACAAGTTTAACACAGTCAACAAAAGACCAGTCTTTATCAGCCACTTTTTCTTGCAAAGCCATATTTCACAAACGTGACTGATGCTTTACAGTCTCCCATTTATTCACTAATTTCCCACATTTAAAATATCACTGACTACATGCTACGTAAAACTGCTTTACTACATATAACATGCAGTTTATATCATGAAATGTTTTATACACACTAAGGGCAAGACTGTTTTATTTACAGCTACATTTTTCCAGTTCAGTGTCCTTCTAAACATTAATGGCATAAAGTGGGATATATTATGCTTTACAGCCTACCCACGTTTAACAAAATCAACATAAGTCCAGTTTTTTTCATCCACGTTTTCTTACAAATCCGTATTTCACAAATGTAACGGATGCTTTACAATCTCCCATTTATTCACTAACTTCAATGTTGCTGTTTTTTCACTGCTCATTTCATCTCCAACACCAGACTCTGGTTCAAGTCCAAGGTACTCCTGATTCTTCTTGCCAAATCCTGTGTTTTTTCTAACAAATATTTTCCTTTGGAACGTTTTGAAAGGTTTCAATGGCAAAGTCTCTTTATGAAAGTACAGCTGTGTAAAATCTTACCATAACAGTATATAGCATTCTCTTCTCTGTTGCAGTATTCTTCACCTAAAGGATCTCCTGCTAATGACAGACCAAAATCCGGTCAGTAGACCAAAACCTTTAGTTCTTATAGGTGCTGTATGTCACACAAATGCTCCCTGCACAAGGCACTGGGCATAAAGGTGACTTACAGATGCAAACCAAGATATACATGTGCACCCAGAAGGAAAAGGGGGAAGAAGGACCCTCATCCAGGAGGGCAACAAAAATACATGGCAAGAGCTAGGACAGAGGAGGAAGGAGGGAGAGATGTAATACTGCAACAGTGAAAAGAAGGACATCTACTGTTATGGTAAGGATTTTACACAACCGTACAATGTCCCTCCATATCACTATTGCAGTATTTTTCACCTAAGGGAGAGTACACAAGCTTAACATGAGTCCTGGGAGGAGGAAGGCACAAGTCTGGGAAAGGCTGCCCTGGTGGTATGAACAGAGGAGCAAGTATAAGCCTCAAGAATAGAACTGGTATCCAAACCCTTGAAAAATACACCAGAGGAGGCAACCGTCCTAGCAGAATGTGCATTTACAGTCAAGGAAAGACATTTGCCAGGAAAAGAATAACAAAAAGAAATGGCCTTAAAAATCCAGGAGAATATGTTTTGCTTAAAAACAGACAACCCCAAAGCCCTGGGATGAGAAAAAACAAAAAGCTACTCAGATTTGCAAATGACCTTAGTTTTATCTAAATCATATCTGAGCTGTCTATGCAAATCCAAGGTGTGAAGAACCACCTCACTGGCAGACTGTGGAGAAGGAAAAAAGGAAGGAAGATGAACAAACTTGAATAAGGGACAACTCATTGCCACCTTGGGCATAAAAGAAGTATTAGTAAGAAGACACCCCCGGTCTCTATGAAAAACTAGAAAAGGAGGAATACCCATGACAGCTTGAAGTTTAGACACTCTTTTGACAGAATAAGAGCCAAGAGAAGAACAGTCTTTCAAGTACAATTTTAAGGACGCAGAAGAAGCAAGCTAAAAAGTGGCCTGTGTCAATTTTTCAAGTACATAATGGAAGTCCCAAGAAGGTCGAAGGGACTTCATGGGAGGCCTGATACATGAATAACATCTTTAAGAAATTGCTTGACCTCAAACCTAGAAAGCAAAGGAGGAGTCATGGGCAGACAAGCAGAAATTGCTGACAGGTGGGCTTTTACTGAAGAACATGCCAACACTGCATGGAGCATATCCCACAGAGAGAACCAGAGCAGCCTCCACAGACAGGGGATCCTGATGGCAAGAGAGGCACCAGACAAACAACCTTTTCCATTTGGACATACAGGATTTTCTGGCAGTGGGTTTTCTAGCCTCCTGCAGAACCTGGAGCATGCTGTCAGAGAAGAGGTACCCTAAAAGGGATCAAAACCCTATCACCCAGGACTTCCAAGATGGCTGCACACTGAGTAACAGCTTAATTCTAGCTCTTCCAGGGCGAAAACAGAAATCAGCAGAGAAAACCAGTACACTTGTGTTTATGGGTACATTTCAGTAACTGACTAGTAACTGTACTGCCTGGATGCCAGGAAAAAAGAAACACACAGGACCCGTGAAAAAAATCAGCTGCAAAAAGTGAGGAGTAAACACTGACTGGAAAAGTTCTGCAGCCGTTCAGCAAAAAGCAATGCAACCTCCAGACATGAATACCAGTAGCCTACAGGAAGATACAAGACAACTGCATACACCCAATTAAAATAAACAAAACACTAATAGAGTATATCAACACAAATAACAAAAGGCTGGAAAAAATTGAAGAAGCTTTAAACAAATATTCAGATGAGGTGAAAAATCAGAGTCAGAGGAAAAAAAATGAAGAAAAGGCTGGCTGAATACGAGATTGCTCGGGAAGAAATGTTTCAAAGAACAATAGAATTACAGGACAGAGCACATAGGGAAAACCTGAGATTTTCAGCTATACCAGAGAAGCTGGAAAAGCATTAATTGTATGGAAGCATAAATAAGGAATTGGACTGTTATTCCACAGTAGGAATTCTTAACTGAAAGGGCACATCATATGTACACTCCAAACCTGGCTATAACAAAACAAACTAGACCTTTAATAGCAAAGATGCAATCCTTATCAGCAGAAGGAGATGAATTTGACAAAACCGTGGCAAAAGGACAAAGTACTAAAAGGGGGAAGCAGCAGAGTGTTTGTGGAGAATGATTACTCATTGTAAACCAAACAGAAGAGAAAGAAATGTGTTCCACTATTCAGGGAATATCAAGACTCAGAAATTCAATCTGCTGAAAACCGGCTGTCTTCAAAGTATTTTTCCCTGGAAGGACACAATTTTTGATGAAGTACATGCTAAGGAGGAAATACAAAAGTTTGTCCAGTAAAACGTGAACTATGAAACAGAGATTCTGCTTCTTGTTCTTCTGGTAATAAAGACCACAGAGAGACTGTACCTGTGAAACTTTTTCCAGTGTTTCAATGGAAAACGGAGTGAAGGAAGGGAGCACGAGAGTTGACACAGAGCACGTAGGGAAAACCTGATATTTTCAGCTATACCAGAGAAGCTGGAAAAAAGAGACTGCATTAATTTTATGAAAGCACAAATAAGGAATTGAACTGGTATTCCACAAGAGGAATTCTCAGCTGAAAGGGCATATCATATGTACGCTCCAAACCTGGTTATAACAAAACAAACTAGACCTTTAATAGCAAAGATGCAATCCTATCATAGGTTCATACTAGGCTATCTGCCCTAGGGCATTTATAAGCCTAGCCAGAGTGTGTTTGGCTTTCGCCACCCATTTTAAATTAATTTTGCTATGCCCTTTTTCGAGGTTAGTATACTGTGCCTCTAACAGTGACACAGAAGTGATACCCGGGGTAAACCTATGATCTCCCATCCACTCATCAAGATTCCTCTTGAAGACAGTCAATGAGGGACTCTGCCTAACCTGGACTGGGATTTTATTCCAGAGTGAAGGGAGCCTCTGGGTTATGAATCTGTCCCTCCAGCATGTCCTATTTATTTCAGTGCTGAGGTTCAAGTCTCTCGAGCATGTAGCTTGATGGGATTTGGATTTTCTGAGGTGCAGCATGTCCATTAATTCCGGGTTGGACATGGCTTTATACGTCAGGCACAGATCGCCTCTGAGAAGGCGGTATGCCACTGAGTAGAGCTGGAGTTTCTTTAACTGGGCAGCATATGGCATCTGTTTGAGCCCTTTGATCCTCTTGGTGAGGTACTTTTGGGGTTTTTCCAGTTGCTGCAGGTGTCTGGTAAGGTACATCCCAAAAGGGCATTGTACTCAATTATGGGCCTGATGAGGGATGAGTAAAGAGGCACGATGACCTCCCCTGATCTAGATGTGAATCCCTTCATGATTAGGTGGGCTATATAAAATGTTTTTCTAACCACTTTGGCCACGTGGTTGTCAAATGAGAGATTGCTATCAACTTGGGTCCCCAGGTCCCTAATTACTTCTTCTGTACTTAATGGATTACCACCTATGTGGTAATTTGTGGGCACTTTGTTTTTGCCAAAGGGGATGACTATACACTTTTTGGCGCTTAGCTTGAGGCCATGGCTCTGGCACCAGTTGTCTGTTTCTATGAGGCCCTTTTGGAGGATGCTTGTGTCGGCTGGAGAGTCGATTATGGTGCCCAGTTTGCAGTCATCTGCGAACTCGGTCAGCCACAGTCCTTCCGTGTTGGCCTGTACCTCCGAGAAATATACACCGAACAAGAGAGGTCCCAGGACTGAGCCTTGTGGGACGCCACTTGTAACTGGTTTGGAGTCTGACATGGCTCCAGCAATTCTAACCATGTGGGTTCTGTCCTTGAGCCAGTTTGTAACCCATCTAGTGACATAGGGGTTTATATTTAAGCTGGTGAGCTTATCTATAATGCCCGAGTGGGGTACTGTATCAAAGGCTTTTGCGAGGTCCAGGTAGGCTGTGTGGACCCACCTTCCCCTCGTCAATGGCCTTGGTGACTGTTTCAAAGAAATCAACCAGGTTTAAGAGGCAGGATCTGCCCTTAACAAAGCCGAACTGGGTAGGATCCAGTGTCTGTAGGTCCCCAATATCTTTATTTATGAGGTCCATGATGATCCTTTCCATAGCTTTGCAGACCAAGCTAGTCAGGCTTATAGGGCGATAGTTTCCAGGATCCGTTGAGGCACCACCTTTGTGGAGAGGGACCACTGTTGCTGTACGCCACTCTTTGGGTACATATCCTGTAGTAAGGCTGAGACTGAACAGTAGTTTTATGTTTGGGTTTAGCTCTTCTTGGAGTTCATGTAGGATGCAGCCCGGGACACCATCTGGTCCCATTGATGCTGTGTTTTTTGCTTTGGAGAGGGCAGCTCTTACCTGAGCATCTGAGATGTCAGGAGGGCAGCACTCTGCTGGGACAGATATTTGCCCTTTTGGTGGGGAAGGGGGGGAGAAGTTTGCGCTGAACCTGTCAGCTAGGATGTTGGCAATGTCTGTGGGTTCGGTGCATTTTTTGTCATTTTGGACTAATTCTGAGCATATCTGGGAATTCCCACCCAGGTTCCTATTCCTAACATAACTAAAGAAAGCCTTGTGATTATCCTTAGTGTCCTGTGCAATTTTTCTCTCGAAGCTGGCCTTAAACGATTTTATGAGTGCCCGTAGTTTTTTGCTAATACTGATCAGAGATGCCTTCCCTTTTGGGGATTTTGCTCTATCATGTAGTAGCTTCCTCCTTCTATTGTATAGTTTGTTTATGGCTGGGGTCCACCAGACAGGCCGTCTGCCTTTGGAGGATTGGGTCTTGGTTTTATTTGGGATTGCATGATCCATGCATTCCTGAAGTGTTCATAGAATGCGTTTATAAAGGATTCTGCGGTCTGGGCCATATTTTCCACAGGCCCGGGGGCTTTGAAGGATTCCACCTCGGTTTTGAGGAGTGTGAAATTTGCTTTAGAGAAGTTTTTCACTGTGGTTTTCTGGGCAGGGGGTGGGGTCGGGATGTGAATATCCAGTGAGATTAGTTTATGGTCTGATCTTACCAGTGAGGGATACACTTCTGGTCTGGAGCATAGAGTCCCCATGTTGGTGATGATCAGGTCCATTATGTTTTCCCCTCTTGTGGGAGTGGTACCAAGTTGTTCCATAGCATCTGAGTATATAAATTCTAGGAACCTTTGGGCTAGGGGTGTTGGAGCTAGAGCAATGCTCCCAGTCTATGTTTGGGTAGTTGAAGTCACCCAATATAATGGTGTTTGGAGAGACCTTCATATTTTCCAGTGTTCTCAGGAAGGCCGAGTGGGGTTCCTGGGTTTAGGAGGGTGGTCTGTAGTAGGCTATAAACTGGAAGACAGTTTTACCCACTGTTAGTTGCACATGGATAGTCTCTGATGCTTCGTGCTGTGCCACCAACCTGGAGGTGTGGGTATCTTTGATGAATATTGATACTCCCCCTCCTTTTGTGGTTCGGTTCACGTTTTGGGGCCGAAAAGCATGGTATGAGGTATAACCTGGTAGTGTTGGGGTGCTCTCGGGAGCCTTGAACCAGGTTTCTGTTACTGCACAGATATCGATGTTCTCCATGCTAAGGAGAGTTTCGAGTGAGTGCATCTTGAAGTTTAGACTTCTGGCGTTGTGTAGCATTACTCTTAGTTTCTTATCCCTTGTGATAACTATGGAGGTGTCTTTGTCTTTTGAGCCTTGACTAAAAAAGGCACTATGGGGGTAGCAGAAGGAGTTGATTTTCACAAACCTGTGGCAGAAGGACAAAGTAATAAAAGGGGGAGGGAGGCAGCAGTGCGTTTGTGGAGAATTACTCATTGTACACCAGGCAGAAGAGAAGAAATGTATTCCACTATTCAGAAAATATTGAGACTTTTTTGATGAAGTACATGCTAATGTCCAATAAAAAGTGAGTTGTGAAACAGAGATTATGCTTCTTGTTCTTCTGGTAATAAAGACCACTGAGAGACTGTACCCGTGAAACTTTTTCCAGTGTTTCAATGGAAAACGCTGGAGTGAAGGAAGGGAGCATGAGGGTTGACTAGAACAAATGAGAGACAATGTGGGATTACAATGCAATAATAGTATGTGCAAAACAGGAGAGAACAGGAAAACTGGAAAATATTGGACTTTTTCAGAATTTGTTGGACTTGTGGGGCACTCTAAAGCATATGACCTACTTCATGTCATTAATGTTCAAAAAATGCTTTGGGGAGGGGAAGAGAAGGGAGAAAGTTAAGTGTAAGTAAATATTTTTTTCTTACTAGCACTACTGCTGTTGTGAATGGTTTTCTTTGCATCCTGTAAAGTAAAGTTTTCTCAGTTACTTTTAAGTGTAATGGGGATTGTAAACAGGTGCTGCTGTTTTTTTTTCTTTCTCCCTTCTCTTTTTCTTCTTTGTTCAGTTTTAAGAAATGTAGGCAATGAAATGAAAATGTCTGGTTAAAAGAGCATGACAAAAGAAAAATGAATGTGCTTTTTCTCATTCTTGCATGGGGAAGTGACTGGATTAATGACCTTAGATTGATTTAGTAACAGGTTTTAAGAGTAAGAAAGTAAATGAAAAAAGAATAATGAATATTATGAGGCTTTTTTCTAGGAAATACATGAATACTCAGTAGCAATTTTGCAGCTGGTCTCATGTTTCCCTGGAAACAATATGATAAAGAGAAACTGGCTACAGGCTGGAGGAGAGTGACTGGTTGAAGGAAACAAATGAGAAGAAACTGGCTAGGACCATAATGTTCTCTGAAAGCATTCAGGCTTTTTCCCAGATAAGAGAGCTATAAAGAAAAGACAAAACCAATTAGCACTTAGTAGAAGCGCAGGCTGCACCATGCATCTTAGCATTTTTAACCTTTTTTTAGGTTAACTCAAGTCTAAGTGTGGCTGTCACTTTGGGTCTTTTGCTCCTATTAGGAGGGTAAAATTTCAGTATTTGAAGATGTACAAAGTTTTGTGTGTTAGTATTAAGTTAATAGGTTTTAGGGGGCGGTACTGGGTGTGTGTGTTTTTTTTTTTTTGTTTGAGAGCTTTCAATAAAACAAAAAGTTTTCTAAGATGTGACATAGGCTCAAATGACTACAACAAAAAACAACTGCATAAAAGTTCAACCTGTCAAATAGTGTATGCATGTAACACAAAAGCTGGAACTAGACATTTAACAAAAAGATGCTATACATAAAAGGTGGGAATAATTTTTTAATGCAATGATCCTTTCTGCAATGTCTTTAAATATCAACGGTCTCACACAAATACAAAAAAAGAGAGTAGTGAACTATATTAAAACTGTAGAGTGTAAATAGCTATGTTACAGGAGACTCGCATAGAAAAAAAATGAACATGCAAATTTGATAAAGAAAGGTTTTCAGGATGGTTATTCAGTGGAATACCTGGGACAAAGGAAAAGAGGAGTACTTACATTAATTGCAAAAGGAGCTCCAATGGTGACAGAAGAGGATAAAAAAAATAATGGCAGATTTCTAGTGCTAAGGGGCTACTGGCAAAGGATGAGGATTACACTGGCATGTATTTATATTCCACCTAAAACTGCTACAATAGGGCTTAATAAAACTCTGGGAGAAATCATCAGTTTTCAGCAATGGATATTAATTATAGGTGGGGGAATGGAATGTGATTTGCAACAGTGAAGATGTTTCTGGGGGCCCATGAGGGAAAGTATAACAAAGCAGGGTAGATTTCTGAAGAAACTTGTGAAAATATTTCAAATGGAAGATGTGAATTCTGTAACAGGAGTTAGGAGTGAATTTACACATTATTCCCCAAGATATAAAAAATGGGCTAGGCTAGACTGAATTTACATTTCACAGAAACATGCATTTAATTGAAGGTCTTGATAAGCACCCAGTAACTATTTCAGATCATATGCCAACAATAACTAAATTAAAAACACAGGCACTTTCCCACCTATCTGTTGAAAAGAGAGGAATTTAACAAATGGGTAGTGCAGATTTATATAGGAGCTATTAGAGAGGATATACATTTCTTCTGAAAATATAGCTAGGTAGTGGGATAAAATTAAGGTGGAATTTAAAAATAGGGTGGAAATAAAAGAAAGGGAGCAGTTAAGAAGTAACATGAAATATTCAGAGGGACTGACAAATGTTAAAGTATTGCAGAATAGGGGGAATCTCACATAAGAGGATCAACTGCAGAATGCTAAGCAGAAAATAAGGTATTAGAAAGACTGCTGTTAAGCAACTGTTTTTTTGATAATGATGACTTGGGCAACAGAAAGCAGAAAGAGATGTCGCCAAGCTTAGAGAGCCTATAACAAGGAAGGTAACAAGAGATCCTGTAGAGGTATTAGAAATATTTAGGAAATTCTATGAAAGTCTTTATAAAGCAGAGAAATATGGAAATCAAGAAAAAATGCACATGGAAATGTTTATGGAAGAATTAAATATGCCAAGTTACAGGTACATGAGCTCAATTACCAATGGTTAGGATAGGAGGAGTCAAGATAAACATTTTGATGTATAATCAATCTACAGGAAAGTCCCCAGGAATAGATGGCATTCCAGTGTAAGTTTGGAAGTTAGGAGGGAAAAACTGAAAGATCTAGATTTTAACAGTATTTTAAGAGGAGGAGAAGTACCAACATCTTAGAAGAAAACAGTGGTAGCTGTAATACCTAAAGAGGGTAAACATCCATAAAACCCAGCTTCATACAGGCCCATTTCAATACTAATCCAATGACTATAAAGTGTTCATGTCTACAATGACCAAAAGAATGATAAAAGTAACATCAAAATAGATGGATTGTTTATTTATATTTGTTGACCGGGAGTGTCCGACTGGACGTAGGTCCGTTTTCAGCGGAGGCCCGGGGAGAAAAGCTCCAGATGGATACAGCAATGTGTTTTTTTGGAGGGGAGGTAAACATCTGACAACATTAACAGAACACTGATGATTCAGACGGAAGCAGAATGTAAGAAGATACTGTTATTGGTGGGTCTTGATGGAGAGAAAGCATTTGACAGAGTAAGCTGGAACTTTATGATCAGGTAAACAATTATAAGGTTGATTAGGAGGATATACGAGGGATCGGAGACAAAAATTGAAGTGGGTGGGGTCATTGCTGATAATTTCTGTTTGAGCAGAGGGACCAGGCAGGGGGGTGTCCTCTTTCCCCTTTATCATCTGCACTATATTTAGAACCACTAGCAAAGAAAAAAGGGACATAGAAATGCAAGGATATAACTGGTATGGTATGGTAATCAATAAAAGCTGCCTTTATTTGCAGATATTATTTTATAACTGACAAAACCAGAAAGAGACATTATCGTGTTGTGGAACATTTTGAGATAGTTTCAAATCTTTTTGGGATATAAAATTAATGAAGCTAAAACAAACTCAATAACAGTAAATTATGTACGCACACACAAATTGGTTCAGCAATATTTGTATATTTATAGGGACATGATAACATGAAATATTTGGGACTATGGATTAAAATTATTCTGGTGTGGCAGCTAAGCATATGTGGTAAGAGACTAAACAAAAGAAAATACAAAAACTGAGAAAACTGAAGCTTTGTTATATGGATATGGATAGTAAGATACCAGTAGTCAAAATGTTTTTAGTCCCTTTAGTCTTATACACAGGTCAGGTATATTTTTATCAACCAGAGGAGAAGTTGTGGATAGCAATTAATAAAGAGCTGAAGGACTCTATCTGGGAGGGGAAGATGGCAAGAATCAAATGGGAAAAGCTGATTCTTCCAGTGGCACAGGGCAGACTGGGATTACCCAATTTGAAGGGGCATTTCAGAGTTACACAGTTAAGGTTGCAATACATAGCACAAGCAGAAAACTACAAAAGTGACAGGGATGATGTTGAAACAGAGGAAAGCTCAAGAAACAGAGAGACTGGGATTTTGTATGCAGGCCTTTAAGAGAATAACAATAACCATACAGAATGTTATATCCATAAAGTAGCAGAAAGTATTCTAAGAACTAAACCAACACGGGAATGGAGACAAGAGATTCTGTCAATAGGGATGACTGCAATTAGGGATGCAGACAATAGGCAAGAGGGGTCTGGAATTTACTGGAGAAAACTGGCAAAGGAACTAAGGCATTGGGAGCAAATAACTACACAGAGAAAGGTAACTGAATGGGCAGTGGCCAAGAATTGATTTGAACTGCAGGTTAGAGACTGTCTCTTCCTTATCAAGGACTGATATCAGAGTATAGGCAAAGATAAAGGAAAATGGGGGTCCTAAACAAAAGAACAGCAATGGTAGAGAATTCAGAACAGAATCTGTCATTAAAAAGGAATAATTAGTAGAGCATATAAAATATTGCATGGTAACTATAAGAATCAAACAGAGGAGGTTAGAAAGGATTGTGAAGACAGACTGGATAAGCAATTCACAAAGAAACAATGGAAGGATATATGTTTGTACCCCAAATATGCAACAAAATCTAGATGATTTAGGATTTTTGCTTGAAAATGTTTACAGAGATATTTTTATACCCCAAGTAGACTCCAGAGAATTTTTCCTCAGGTAGACAGCAAATGATGGAGATGTGATGGGGAAGAAAGGTACTTGGGAACATATTTTCTTGGAGTGCACTGTGTTGGTGTACTAAGTATTCCCTGTGGGATGCACTGTTGGAGATGCTTGGTGGGCAGATTTGTGAGATGATTTTTCTTAGCTTTGATACAGAACTGGAATTGCTAGACAATGGTAAGGCCTTGCTGATGAAAAAGCAATTACTAGAAAATGTAAATCAAAATCTAAACCAAGTATATTAGATGTAGTGAATATAGTAATGGAGATAAAACAAGTGGAAACAAGATCTTTAGGAAAGGGTAGGAACAAACTATATACAAAAAAATGGGAATAATGGGAACAATACACATAGGAGATGAATAAGGTTTAAAAGAAGGCAGAACTTAAGTGAGCTATGTAATTGACTGAAATTGATTGGGTAGACTATAAGCGATGTACAATGTTTGCAACTGGGAGTGTATCAGTATGGTTTGTGATGTAAAATGCTTGCAACTAGGATTGTTAGATGTAGTGAATATAGTAATGGAGATAAAACAAGTGGAAACAAGATATTTAGGAAAGGGTAGGAACAAACTATATACAAAAAAATGGGAATAATGGGAACAATACACATAGGAGATGAATAAGGTTTAAAAGAAGGCAGAATTTAAGTGAGCTATGTAATTGACTGAAATTGATTGGGTAGACTATAAGCGATGTACAATGTTTGCAACTGGGAGTGTATCAGTATGGTTTGTGATGTAAAATACTTGCAACTAGGATTGTTTTGGTGTGGTTTGTTTTCATTTATATACACGTGTCACTGCTTATATTTTAAGTGATGGTTTAAATAAAGATGTTTCTTGTTTTAAAAAAAAAAGGGGCAGGAACTGAATAACTTATGTCATGTTGCTTAGTTTATATGATATACAGCAATATATGTGAAATATAATATTTGTTAATGCAGTTTGACTACTTTTATATAGCTGCAAATTTGCCTAATGTTTGTTAATATTTGTTAATACAATTTGATTACTTTTGTATAAATGCAAATGTACCTATGTCACAAGTATTAATTCAATAAAGGTGTTTATAACAAAAAAAAAAAAAAATCACCCAATATCATTTGAAGAGTGGACAGGTGAGGATGGACAAGAGATCCCTTGTCTTGTGCGAGGAGATGCACCCAGTGAGGTAACATGTAAGGACTGCCCTTGGCCAAGTGAGAAAGGAGGAGGAACCAATGCTGTACGGGCCAAAAGGGAGTTGCCTGCAAGGGTTTAGGAGACTCCTACTTGATTTTATGCAGAATTCGTGTTAAGAGAGAAGGGTAAGAAAAGTGTACAGAAATATTCCCTTCCAAAGAAAAGGCAGGGCATCCACTTTCCAAGTTACAGGACTTAGGATGATGGAACAGAATAGAGGAAGTTGTCTGTCTTGGGGGGTGGGGTGGGTGAGAAACACTACCTGAGGAATACTCCACTAATGGACAATGTCCAGAAGCACATCTCTGTGAAGCATCCAATCGGGAGCTTGTGTTCTGATCCTGCTCAGAGTGTCTGTCACAGTATTGTACTCTGAAGGAGTGTAAACCACTTGAAGAGTCACTTGATACTGGAAAGCTAGATCTTACACGTGAAGAGCTAGTCTGCAAAGGAGATAGGACCTTACGCCCCTCACTTGTTGACATAACCACATCACTGTAGTATTGTCTGTAAAAACTTTGAGGAACCCAGGATGAAAGAGGGAATTAAAAGTTTGCAACGCAAAAAGCAGAGCCCTCATCTCTTTTATGCTATGATTTGACTTCTGATTAGGAGTCCCAAAACCCTGGACCTTTAGGTGGCCAATAAGAAACTCCTCACCACATGTTTGAGTGTACATGAACAGTTCCGGAGAGGGAAATGGAACCTGAAAGGGAAGCCCTGGACTAAGAGAGACTTGAGGAAACCACTAGTGAAGCTTAAGCTTCAGACCAGGAAGAAAAGGGACAGGGAACATGTTGGAGCCACACTGATTTGAGTTACCTCTGAAATTTCCTCATACGAAGCCTGGCGAGAGCGAGTATGGAAATGATGGAGGCCATAAATCCCAAAACCCTGAGAAATTCCCTGGCTGTGGCTGAGGAAGAAGAGACTGAAAAAAGGCGGTCAGGGACGGAACTTTGGGGGTAGGGAGCTATGCCAGCAAGGGAACAGTCTAAAGCCTGCAGCTGAGGAAAATACGACTCTGCAAAGACATCAGAACTGATTTCTGAGGCTTATGCTGAACTCTAGACTGTGTAAGATAAATGGTAAACTGGAGAGCCTGCAGCAGACTGCTGGGAGAAGGAGCTAGATTGAGTAGATCATCCAGGTAAGGAAAAATCGGTATACCCTGAAGCCTGCAAAAAGCAAGGAAATGAGCAAAGCATTTGCTGAATACACTTGGAGCAGCAGAAAGGTAAAAAGGACAAAGCAAAGAACTGAAAATACAAGGAAGAAATAGAGAAACATAAAAACTTCTTGAAGAGAGGGTAAAACGGGATGTGAAGGCATACATCCTTGAGATCTACAGAAACCATAAAGGCCTGAGGAAGAAGAGGAGGAAACAAGGTCTGAAGAGACATCCAAAAAGAAGGAATCTTGAGAAAGCTGTTGAACAAAGAAAGATCCAGAACTGATCTCCGTGTACCCTCCTTCCAAAGAAGCAAAAATATTCAGGAGTAATACCCATTCCCCATCTGGGTGGGTGGAGCAAGCTGAATAGTGTCCTAATCCAGAAGGGATTGCAGAACCTCTAGAAAATGAGGAAGCTGTTCTCGAGCAGGTTGAGGAATGCCTGAAAAGGGAGGAAGGGATTTCTAAATTATGGAATATACCTAATAGATAATCAACAGCACCCCAGAATCTGAGGTGATGCATTGCCTATTTGGAAGACGCAATGAAAGGCAGAGAGACAAGGGGACCTGGCCAAGGGGAAGGGATGGCCAAATGTCAATAGGAGAAAGGCTTGTCCTGAAAAGAAGGCTTCTGTGAAGAAGTCGTTTAAATAGGCTCAGCAGGAGGAACAGGACTACAATCCTTCTTACCTTTAGTTGGGGGGTTATTCTATGAACAAAGGCAGACTTAGAGGGATAATGCCTCTTGAATTTGGGAATAATGGCAACATAATTATTTACATTCCAGCAGGGCCTTACCCTTATCCTGAAGGGACTCAAGTCAGCAGCAGCTGCACCAAAAAGACCTTTGTTACCTAGTGATGCATCAAAAAGCTTGGCCATAGTATCATCAGGTAATGCTAGAAGATGTAGCAAATAATAATACATCGTCACTCAGCCAAAAGCTGCAGACACGGAAGAGGCATCAACTGCAATTGAGTAACGGGCAACCTGAGCCATGGAATCCAGCAGGGAAAGGGCAGAAGATTTCCCCTTAGAATCAGGAAAGTCAGACACCATACCTTGGAAAGGAGGGGTAAAACATACCCGGTCATATGAGTCTAGTAATTAATGGTGCTAAAAGACAGGGTATCAGCAGTGTAAACTTTCTTGCCCAACCTTTCCACGGCCCTACTATCCTTATTAGAATTTCTAGATGGAAGCAACTTAGAAGGTTTATCAGAAGAAATTGATACCACTGAAAGATCAGTAGAAGGGCATAGGTCTATATTAAAATGTCAAACTAAAACAAGTTTGAACGTTGTAATATCAAACCCTAAAGTCCGAAAGTGGAAAATAGCGAAGCCACGACACATCGACTTTTTTCCCAGTGAAAAAAAAATCGGTGGGCCATTTTCGGGGCTTTGCTATTTCCTCCACTGTGCTGCGATCTTGTAGTTGGTACATTTAAGTGGGGGTGGGGGGGCATCGCTGTTCTGTGCTTTCTGTTTTGTTGGGTTTCGGACATAAGGGTTCGATATTATAATGATCGAACTTTCGTAAGTTCAACACTGATATAGACCCGAAAGGCACTTATACAGAAGCTTGCAGTTCTCAGGCACCTCATAGAATTTAACAGTTTTTTTTTTTTGTGCAGGAGGCTGAGAGTCAGGAGCTGAAGAGGCTGCAGAAAAGGTGTCCAAAATGGCATCCAGAAGAAGAGGGACAACTGAAGGTTTATGAGATTCCATTTGTAGGAGCTCACAGTACTTCTTTTGAAAGTCAGACACCTGGGAACAGTCCCGCTTAAAATTGTCCATCATATGGGAAATACTATCCCCAAAGTACAACTCTTCCAAGGGAGAGTCTGGATTCAAAGAATCATTTTCCTCCAAATTGTAGTCCAGAGGGGAAGAAAAAGCCAGGGATTCTTCTCCAGAATCCATGTCTTTATCTGAGGAATCCAATTCTCCAGGCCTCTTAAGAGTGGAAGACCAGTGGGGAGTAGGGACAGACACCCCTTGGGGAGCCTTCAAGGCCATTAAAGGATTAAAGAAACCCTGAGTAAAATACTGACATTCACGCTGGGGATCTTTAACACAGGGGAGGTATACTCAGTTTTCTGCTCCTTTATCTGTGGGTCATCTGCATGAAAAACCTTCGGCAGGTCAGACCCTTGACAATACTCAATAATAGTGGTAGGTATTTCCTCATTTACTAAAATCTGATGAATCCTCCTTGGTCCCTCAAATTATCAGTCAAGGTTCACCCAAAACATCAGGTGCAGATGTTAAAAAAGCCTCCAAGGAAATGGTGAGAGAGTACAGAAATAGTTGAGGCCATAACTGGGATCCATGCTGGCCTCAGACAGGGTCGCAGCAGAGGAATCTGACACAAGCACTGGACAGTCTCCAGGGCTTTTCATCAACTTCTACAGACACATCCAGGGAGGCTGGACAGCAACCAGACCAGGCTTAAAAGTTTTGGCCTTCTTTTTGGCAGATGGCTGGCCCTCGGGATGGGAAGATTCCACCATACCACCCTCAACTAACAGCTTAAGTCACTGATTCTCAAGATATATGGACAAGGATGAGAAACAACCAAGGAGGGTCTTAGGCACAAATGCCTGGCAGACAGAGCACTGTGTATGGTTGTGGGAAACACCCAAACAAAAAAAAGACACTGGTCGTGACAGTGCCCCCCACAATGAAATTTTCCTTTTCTGGATGACATGAACAAAATACATACAAAATAGAAAAGGAGAGAAAAAACTCCAATGGGGCACTTATCTGAAAACAGCTTGGTAACCAGCACAGCAGAAGGGTATTTAGACTGACGATTGATAATAGCATTAGGACTGGTGGCAAAGAAGCTCTGTTGTTTGCATCTGTACATCACCTTTATGCCCTCCTCTTGCACTGGGAACACATGTGTGATATACAGCATCAATAAGAACTAAAGGCTTTGGTATACTGGTCAGACAATGGGCTATCCTTGGCAGGAAAACTCTTAGGTGAAGAATACTGCAACAGTGATACAGAACATCATATTTACTATCAGAAGAACGGGAAGCAGAGTCCCCTTCTGCTTGCTGACTCACTTTTTGTTGGATAACCTTTTTTTTTCATTTCCTCCTTAGCCTGTTCTGCATCAGAAATGTCTTTGATCCTCCAGGAAAAATACTCTGAAGACTGCTGGATACAACCGCTTGAATCTCACACTTGCCTCCCAACATTTCCTGACTGATGGGATAAATCTGATTTTCTTCTACCTGGTGTACAGTGAATAATCATTTTCTGCAGACACTCTGCTGTCTCCAGTTTTTAATACTTTGCCCTTCTACTACAGTTTTGTCAGGATCAACGCTTTTTGCTGGTATGACTGCATACTGGCTGCTTTCTCATGGCCATGTTGGAACATATACTCAACATGCCCTTTCAGTTAACAAATCCTGCTGTGGAACACCAGTCCAGTTGCTTATTTGTCTTTTCATAAAATTAGTACAAGTCCATTACTTCTAGTTTTTATGGTACAGCAAATAATCTCAGGTCTTCCAACGCTACTATTTTTTGAAGCAGCTCTTCTTGAGAAGCTGCAAACTCAGTCAGCTTTTTCTTCATTTCATTCTCTGATTTTTGCAGTTTTATCAGTTTACCTGAACAGCTAGCTAAAGCTTCTTCTATTTTTTCCAGCCTTTCAATATTTGAGTTGACATATTCTTAAAATGATTCTTTTTTTTAATCACCTCTGAGTACATCTGATTTATTTATTCATCTAAATTACTGGATGCCATCTCGAACTAAAGCTGACACTCAAACTGGTTTTTGCTGAACAGCTGCAGAATTCTCCCCAGACGGTGTTTTGTCTTCACCATTTCTGGCTGATTTTCTTTCAGGTTTTCCAAATTTCTTCTTTGCTGGCATTCAGGCCATACCTTTCAATGCCCCAAATTGCCCAGTAGTACCAATTTTTACACCTAACTTAAGCCACATCCCAGATCCCCCAATTTGGGTGCTTGAGAACTCCAGATGTGAAGTAAAGTGACATCTGTTCAGGCTGTAGATATTTCAGCCAGTCAGATCATTGCTTTACTACAGCTAATTTACATGCTACCTCCAGCCATTTTCCTTCCTCTTTCAGTTTCCACTATTTGCTACCTATTTAAAATGCAGCAGTGGACCTGGGATGGTTTGTGTTTTCTATTAGGTCCTCTCAATCCATATGTTAACTAAGCTCTGGTTTTAAGAAGAGATGCTCGCCTTTGAAATTTGTGGAAATACTGTATTTTCAAGGATATGGCAAGGAAGATCGAAGATTTAAATTTTAGAAGATTGCTAGAGTGCTGGAAAACTTGAGTTGAGCACTAAAGAGGAATTGTTAAGAGTGTATTGACTGTGGGGAGACACTGAAGGCCTAAACAAGAAGAGATTTGTAATGCTGCTGTTGCTGTTACTAAGTCCAACTGAGTGTTCCTGAAAGCAAGAAATTGTAGGAAGACTGAGATTTTGATTTACTTCAATTTCCTACAAGGCAAGTGCACTACTACAGTTTGACAGGTAAGGTTATAGCTAAGCAAGTGATAATAGATACCATGGTCCTTATCTTTTGTCAGGTGTATCATGCGTTTTGCATTTTTTAACCAGTTTTGTTATTGGCTAAATGGTGCTCTAGGCAAGTTGGCAGCATTATTGCTAAAAGAAGAAACAGTTTGTTGTAGGGAAGAAAACTGGTCTTTGTTGCATTACAGAAATGATATACAAAGTAAAATGGAAATATTTTTGAATGCAACATCATTACTATGTTTTATATTCAGTGACTACTACATTGAAACAGTTTTTCCATTTCATTGGGCATTTACACAGTTCTGAAAAGTGAAATAAAAAATGCATATGTTGAAAGCACTGAGAAAATACAAATGTTTCTAAAAAGAATCTAAGGTGGGAAGTAGGCATCTCCTATGAGAAAATAGCAGCTGATGGCTCTCCTTTACAACAGCTCCCTTAACTAAGCAGACATTCCACATTGTTACTCACTGAAAGGGTCTGTTCCACATTGTTTGGATTTTTAATATTTAATTAAAAATATCTTTGAAAACAAATGTCACCTGTAAAATGAGTGTAGGCCTTCTATTCTGCAAATGCTTCAACAAGTATTAGAAGTAAATATTGCGTCAAGTTTTTTTTCTCAATAAGCTATTTATAACACTAGGCAGTTAATGCAATACAAGTGAGGACAGATGTTATTACAGAATCTGCATGGCTAAATGTTTAGTTTATGAGGTGGGTACTTTATTTACTAATTATTACAGTCTGCCCTGCTTTCTGCTGGACTGTGACTTGGAATGGATTAGAGTGAAATGTTGCTCATTATTAATGCAGGAAGGCATTGAAAATGATACCCTGTCATCATACAATCGAACATGCAGTGTGCATTAACATGCTCATTTGCATATGTATATTATGAAAAAAACAGCAAGCAGGCAGGGAGAACCACCTGGGAGAAGCCAACTACACAATAAGGCAAACAAACCTGGTGAACCGAACAAGCAGGAAACCGTACTCCTCTGTAAGCAAAATCCTTTATTAACGTTACACCACTGAAATCACGTTTTCGTTGGTAATACAACTTCATCAGATAAAGCTCATACCACTCCACACATTTTAAACCATTTGATCCTTAATTGAAAAATTGGATGAACAGCTTTCTTAAAGCAAAAGTTTAGCCAACCTTTTAGGCTCACTTGTGAGTTGTACATTTATATTGAAAACAATTATTTAAAGCAATATTTCGCTTAATTAATTTTTTAAAAAATTCATATGTATATAAATACTGCTTAAAACACACAACAAAGACATGTTTAAACTAAAAAATCATTGCCTGTCGAACAAGTATTAATAAACAGACTTAAAATTCCTACAGGTCGATTAAACTAATCTTTGTTTTAAAAAATTCATATGCTTGTTTTAAAACCTATTTAGTTAATGTATACTAGTAGTTGATAGCATACATTTAATTAAATTGCACCAATATAAGCAAAATATAATAATACAAAATTACATATTCAATTTAACTAAAAAGTACCTGAGCAAAATAATTGATTATAAAATGTTGTATTATATATATAACCCCCATGTATATATTGCCATAAAACAGATAAATAAAAACTTTACAGTTGTTCAGCCTTTAGTTTTAAATATGGCATAATAGAAATTGAGTCATTCAACCCAGGGGGTTTATTGGATTCCAGCAGGATTTGCCAGCATGTTTCTCTATGAGATAACAATGCTGCCCAGTTTCCTCCCCTGGCACAATGAGTTACTGCTTCCAATACAAAAAACTTAAATGTTGCTGCTTCACACCCAATCGTATGTCTGTATAGTGCATTCGTGCTGACATTTTTTGAAATGTCATAGCAATGTTCATAGATACGCCTCTTTAGCTGCCTCTCCGTCTTGCCTACATAAAATGCCTGGCAAGAACGACATACAGCCAAATACACTATACCTTTGGAATTACAGTTGTAAAAATTATTTGAACACAATTTCCTATTTCTACTTTCTAGGTATACAAATTCCTGGTCTACAACATACTTGCATTGCATACAACGCCCACAACGGTATGTCCCTCTCCTAGGGGGGTTGGGGCCACCCTGCCTGGTGTTCTGCTCTAAGGCCCTCTTAATATTAAAACCCCTTCTATAAACAAATTTGCAGGACAATTCTTTTAGATTGTTTAAATCCGTAAAGTCCCTAAAATTACAAAGTTCCTTTTCAATAATGTATCTAATTTGTCCTGCATCCTCGCTGTGTTGTGTGATAAATAACTGATTAGAACCAGGTGCGTTGGTATATGTTTGGGGTATATCATCATGTTGGTCCACTTTACTCTTCCCTAAAATGGGAGAAAACCTACTTTTCCTGGCAGCCCAAACTTCATCTTTAACAGAATTGATCAAACCTATAGGATACCCTCTATCAACAAAAAATGACCTCAGCTTGCCCCCCTCAGTTTGAAAACAGGAGTCATCAGATGTCATGCGGGAAACCCTGACAAATTGGTCTTTTAATATAGATCTTTTTTGAAATTTTGGATGTAAACTTAGGTAGTGAAGGTATCCATTAGAAAACGAAGGTTTTCTGTAAATACAGGAACTAAACCCTTCACCTTGCTTACTAAGGGAAACATCTAGATAATTAACTTGGTCAACGGATACTTGATAAGTAAACCGCAGAAATTCTGTTGTAGAATGTAGGTAAGTTATAAAATCATCTATAAGAGATTACGGTCCTGTCCAAAAAATACATATGTCATCCAGGAACCTAGTATAGTGAATCCAATATTTTGAAAATTCACTATGCATAACAAATTTTTGCTCCCAGACTGACAAAATAATGTCTGCATAAGTGGGAGCACAATTAGCTCCCATAGAGACACCTGATGTTTGTTGAAAATATTCACCACAAAAGTAAATATAATTGTATCTCAGAACCAATTCCAACAATTGTAAGACCAAGTGGACGTCGTTATTAGTGACACCATCACATGCCCAAAGCGCTTCCTCCATCCATGCCAAACCAATGGAATGGGGTATCACTGAAAATAAGTCTACCACATCAATGGTGACAAACAGCAGGTTAGACCTATACAAATCATTAGTGATACCACGTAAAAATTCCCACGAATCCTTGAGAAGATACCGATTTTTACCCCACAGCTGTTTTAGCTTCCAATCCAAATATTTTGAAAGATTGTGGGTTTTAGACCCTTGGGCCGCTACAATAGGCCGTAAAGGCAGATCATCCACATTCTTATGGATCTTAGGTACCCCAAATATGGTTGGCACCTTTGGATGTGAATTATCCAAAAAGAAAAAAGATCCATTTCAATGATGTCCTGATCCAAAAGGTCTTTAAGAGCCAGATCAATTTTTCTGTAGGAAATGTGTACCTCATTTTTGGACACAGTAGTGTACTTAGTACTATCTGACAACAAACTATACATTTTTGCCTCATATAACACCTGGTCCATAATGACCGTGCCACCCCCTTTGTCGGGTTCCATTACCCTAACAGAAGGGTTAGCCCCCAAATCTGCTAAAAGGGTAGCCTCGGCCAAACTTAGATTAGGGACGTTTTTAAACTTCCCCACCTTACTCCGAATCTGTTTCTCAATTCTATTTTCCAAGTTTTTTAATTGCGGATGTAAAGGGGGATTATATGTGCTAGATTTTTAAGGTTAAGCCCATGTCCCATAGAAGTAGACCCAAGTAAATGCTGCAAATTCAGTTTGCGAATAAAAAGTTTAACATCCAAGATAGTATTGACCAAACTACTGCCCCTGCTGGGCACAAATTTGAAACCCTTGGTAAATAGTGAAAACCAAGTATCAGAAATGACAAGGTCACTATAATTGTAAATGTGATAATCATTTAATGTATACTTGAAATAGTTCCCAATAACTGTCGTGTGGATGTTACCTGGCCTCACCAGTCCTCTTTCGGGTTCCTCCTCCACCCTTTGGATTGCTGCCCCCCCCCCATCTGATATAAATTCATCTGCTGATGATGGGACTGTTTGCGGAGGCGCTCTGAGCTCCTGGGTAAAAAATCGTCCTGATAATTCTCATCAGAAGGCTGTAAAATGAGGTAAAGGCGGAAAGGGTTCCTGGACTGGGCCTCCGAGGGACTAGATATATCCCTAAAAGCCGATTGGTTTATATTCTCACCCTTATACAAAGGGGGGTTGGGATAATGCCTACCCTCTGCATACTCCTTGATGTCTCTATTCAATTTTTTATAATTATTAAAATTATTTTTTTCGTGGTATCTTTGCATATTCAGCATTTTCATATGTATATTATGCTAATTAGGAGTCTCTGGCCCTCATTTTAGGGTCCTTTGTCCTGTATTCTCTCATCTGGGGGTTGAGAGGTATGATCCAGGCAATGTACTTACTAGTCAACAACTGAATCTGTCCCCATTCAAAATAAAAGTTTCAATGGTACTCCTTTTCCTTAGTTTCTGTTTTCATTCTAGGAGAACTGATGTTAAGCTGTTGTTCAGTGTGCAGCCATCCTGGAAGTTAGGGCAATGTTCCTCTTGATCCATTTTAAGGTTTTGTGCATCAACACAAATCCTGATTTAATGTTGGTTAACTACAGTCCCCATACTGTTAACCTACTCATTAGGCTTAGGCTGTTTAACATATCCAGACTCCATTTTGCTCTAAGAACTGGCATGAATCAGAGAAACTGCTTCTGGTGACAGTTTAGTGTGGTATTTTTGACAGCAAGCATCCCAGTAACCTCTTCAAAATTCTACCAGAGCTTGCTATCAACTTAGAATTTTGTAATTTATACCACCGCACTTTCAATAAAGTACTTAAAACAACTGTACTTTCCATTTACTGACTATATCATGTTGTTTGGCTCTAAACTTCCAACACATGGCGTCTTCCTGTTTTGCACTTTATTCACTGTATTTAACTGACCTTGACTTGATATAGTACTCAAAACTGTCCAAGCAAATGTTTTGGCTTGTCATTTCATGCATTCTCACCGTTTTGCATCTAACACTGCTTCTTCGCATTAGCAGTAGCACTGTACTTCTTTTGATCACAGAGTACATTTTGTTATTTTAATCATGGCTAAAGTCATACATGTATTGCTGCCTAATATGCTCAATTGTCTTAGATGTACCTGTATAGTATCAACCTGAAACAGTAACCATATTCTTGTACTCCTAATTCAATCAACTCTGACTACACACCTTTAAACGTACAACAGCAGCATGTATTCAGCTTGTAGTCAAGTACAGCTTTTTCTGTAGATAAGTTCAGCCAAAATATCATACTCAGCAGCAGTATCAAGTTTAAACACAGCCGCTTTGCCATTCATTCAGTTTCTCTGACAAACCTTGTTTCTCATTCTCACAATTATTCTGGCCATTGGTAAGCTCTTGTATTCCAGTTTCACAGCATTCACATACTGCACTTTTATTGTACTTACAAGCATTCCTAGGTGCTTGCCTGACTCTACAGTATCAATATTCTGTTGCTGAGAATTTATACATTTAAAAATCATTTTATCAAAATGAATGGTGTCTCCACACATTCTGCAATCATGATTTTGTGCCCTGCATTGCCACTTTTCATGAAAATAACCAGTGTTGACATTAAGTGGCATTCTTAGCTGCTCATTTGTTACATAAAACCACCTTGGTTGCTTTGCGAGATGACATGGCTTTAAATGTGTAATTGTTCTATAATTCTTACAGTTTCTGACAGTCATTTTATTTTCAGATAGTCTAACATTTGCACAACTCTCTTATGAAAATCTTCTGAGCTGCACATTAGACAAGTCACTTACACACCAAATATTTATAGACTTCCCTAATGTCAAATCAACCTCTCTCAGCAACCTACCCCTTACAGATAATTTCTTATGGTACAAAGTATTTCATCTTCAACTAGTAAGTCAGACAGTTCACCCAATTCACTGTTTTGGGCTCTATGTTTTAATTCACAGTACTTTCCTAGATCCCTTGATTCCTTGCAAAAAATAAAATTCTCCCATAAAGAAGATTCTTCTTTGGATTGCAGTACACCAAGAACTAAAGTTTTAGGACTATTAGCTTGTTCTTTTCTTCCACTGTGAAAGAAAAAGACTTCATTTCCAGCAATATGGAGAACTAACACTGGATTTTCACATCTAGAGCCACCCACAGTGAGAGAGAGCTCAAATCTTTGACTCAACGGCCTTCAGTTTTCAAAAACTCATCCCTGCAGTTTCAAAGATGCTGGTGGTCTGGTGGGTGTAGAGTTTTTGTTCTTATCCAAAATTTAAAATTTTCATTAAAAAAAAATTCTGGTGGTCAAGTGCAGCACAAAACCAATATTTTATGCAAATGCAAAATTCAGAACTGACTTTGCAGTTTGTTCTGCAAATCAGTTTTTGATGTTTGTGGCTGAAATTAAAAAAAAACTGGCAATTGAATATTCTACTGTTAGCTTGTCATGCAAGCACATATCTGGCACACGAGAAAACACAAAATAAAATTGTCCGCTATGCAAGCCTTGTGGTTAACTCAGCGATATTTATTATTACACGTACTTAGGTCAGGATTCCAGTATTTTGAAAAAATTAGCATTTATTCAGAACACTGCAGCTCAATGAAAACAATGTTAGCACTCTAAGCATCTCGCACCCAATTGACTAAGGCGGGGAGAAAGCAGTGCATTACTGTACTGTATGCATTGTTAAAATGGCAATTCCATCCTACAGACTTAAGATGGCTATGTCAATACTTCATGTTTACAATCTTGTACACGTAATTTAACAGCTTTATGTCACTCATCATCACATTTCCCCTATTTTAGAGAAAAATCTCATTATCTAAAATTACAAAGTACAGTGATGCACAATGGATGTACCATACTTTCAACAGTCAGACCTACGTGTGCAATATGATTATTACACAACATCATAATGCATATTTAGAATTACATAACTGCCTGAACAACTATGTCAAAACTATCATAGCTACTAGATGTACTACTCTTGACCACTACTTACTGTATGAATACTATTCAAACTGGAAAAGTCTGAATATCATTTGCAAGAAAATCTCTGAAACAAACTAGAAAAATTTACATTAGAGCTTTCACTTCCACTAGATAAGGCAGAGTCAGCAGGATGAGGAACTGGAACAGTTGCACTCAATTGCACTGATTGGGTAGCACACATTCTGTCATTGTGAATGGATGAATTTGAAATTCCTCCCTTGTCTGGAATGCTTAGTTGAGGTAGATCATTTGTCAGATCAGGTACAGATCTGTTAGACATGGCTTTGGTTATCCTCAACTCAGACTGTTTCTCTGGAAGATTGCATTCAAGTTGACAATCATCAAGAGCCCAATTCCATAGACCTCTTATTTTGACTTGCTATGGTACCTTCTCTTGTTTGCACTATGTAAGAACATGGTTTGGAAGTTTTCTGGGCTGCAACCCCTGTTGTGTCCTACCTTTTCTCTCACTGTAACTTCAAACTGACAGCTTGGTCTTGTTGCAGAAAGTGTAGTAGAAAATGATACTGGTTGTAAATTTTTTTTTTTTGGATGAAGCTTTGTCTTTTTGTCATTTTGTTGGGCTCTAGTTCTGACTCTAATATTGGTAAGTCAGTTCATATTTCTGTTGGCATAAGTGGCTCTCATTTTTGTGATGGTTTATGTACAATACAAAATTGACACTTAGACACCAGGTTGATATCGAATAATATTTGGACATCACATTAACATTTTTTATCCTGATGACCTTCATGTACATGAGGTAGCACATCTACTCAATGAAATGAGGATACCACAATTCTGTCTTGATATTAAGAACAAGTCATCAACTTCAGATAACTGTGCTCTAACTGTATAGTACTTGTACATAAATTGCTTGGGTAATCAACAATCCGGCTATCCATTTTGTACATGGCAAATAGCCTGCAATTCTTAGTCATTTACAGTAGCTTGTTTAAGCTTGTGTAATCTTTGGGTAGTTACAGGACTAGTCATCACTATGCTTTGAACATAAGCAACAGTGTCATCATCAGTGCCCAGTAATTGTTGACGACATAGGATTTCTGGACAACACACTGGCAACAACTTGCTTTCCAGGCACATGCATTGCTTTGCCACTGAATCTTCTCAGTCTCACTACCAGTCTTCAGCACCTATGTGGCACACTGTCCAAAGTCGTAGGAGTCTGCAAACTCTTGAGTTCTAACAAATATCTGGACTTGCAAAGCACTCTTGATTTGTGAGAATCTAGTCAGCATCACATTCTGGAGGAATAAGCAACTGGATGCACTACTTGATTAGCTATAATAACGAATACAGAACCTAAGCCATAGTCAGCACCATTAGCACTCACTACTGCTGATTTAGTGACACCATATTATGTTAACAGTAGAGCTGTAGGAACCATTTCTTGTATTTTGTTGAATGTGTGGACTTGCATAGGATCCCATGATCAAGGTACACTTTCCTATAACAAGTCAGTTAAAGGACAATGCACTGTTGACAGTTCTAGCACAAACTTACCCACAAGGTGAATTTTATAACTCTGCTATTGTTCTAATCTTGCTAACATCAGGTCTGATTCCATTAGCACTTACATGGCACCAAAGTATTGAAAAAAGAAGTTATGTACTTACCATAACATTCCATCTGAGTAGTTACACTTCATTTGTCTTCAACCTCTGGGTACTGGGTCCGTATCTGATCCGACTCGGCAACTTCACAAGCATCTGCTCCGAGCTCCAAGCTCCTCCCCTACCCATAATATACCACCACTACCTTCCAACCCTCTGATCGAGGTTGCTGCACCCTACACTAAACAACCCGATCCAAATCACCTTACCGCACACAATGCGCCACCTATGAAACATGTCCATATGGTAAGGCCAGGGGGAAGGAGGGAGGGATGGTTGAAGACAAATTAAGTATAACTACTCAGATGGAATGTTATGGTGAGTATATAACTTCTTTATTTGAAGTAGTTTACTTCATTTGATCTTCAATCTGTGGGATAGAATCCCCAGCTACTTAACACCTGGGTGTCCCTCATGGAAGGATATTCTGAAGCATCGCAGAACCAAAGAATGCTCTCCTTCGAGAAATCAAAGCCAATTTATACTGAGAAATAAAAGTATGAGATGAGGACCAAGTAGCTACAGAACAAATGTTGTCTAAGGATACTCTAGACCAAAAGGTCACAGAAGTAGCCATGGACCTTGTCGAATGAGCTCTAATTTGACCCGGAGGAGACAAACCTTTATCCTTGTAGATCTAAAGGATACAAAGTGAAATCCACCTGGCAATGGTCACCTTGGAAATAGGTTTACCCAAAAATGGTTTATAAAAGGACACAAACAACTGGTCAGATTTACGAAAAGATTTGGTCCTGTGAAAATAGAAACGTCTATGAACATCCAACAAATGGAACCTGTATTCAGCTTTGTTTGTGAAATTTGAAAAGAAAACAGGTAAATTGATAGTCTGATTGATACTGACCTCGGATGCCACTTTTTGGAAGAAAGGAGGGACTGGTGCCAAGAGAAACCCTGTCCTTATGGAAGACCATGTATAGAACCTCAACAGACAAAGCCTGAAGTGACAGCCACTAGGAAGGCTGTCTTCCAAGACAGAAACTTAAGATCTACAGTTGCTGCAGGTTCAAAAGGAGGAGAACCAGCGCTTGTAGTACCATAGTAAGGTCCCACAGGGGGGTAAGATCTGTGACTGGAGGACGTAAGAGGAAGGTACCTTTGATAAAGGTTTTGCACAATCTGGAAGAGGCCAAAGAGGCAGAGTTCTCACCAACATGAAAGTGAGAAATGGCGGCTAGCTGAACCTTCACCGCAGAAGGGCTAGCCCCCTGTTGAAAGATGTTTGCCAAAAAATCAAGGATAGCCAGAATGGGAGTCGTGAAAGGATCTAAATTCCTTTGAGAGGTCCAAAAGGAAACTTATGAGCTGCCACCAGAATAGTCCACACCGAAGAAGACAACCTGGGAGTCCTAACAATTAAGGAAACTGGAGCAGCCAAGCCGTGAGCTTCCGACTGTCCAGATTCAGACGAGGGACCCTTGAGGGGTGAGAGATGAGATCTGGAATGGGATCCAAGGAGGAGCTAGAAGATGAGACCAAAGGAAGGGAAACCATACCTGGCGAGGCCAAAATGGAGCAAGAAGGATCACTTTTCTCTCCAGTCGATGAGCCTTCTGGAGGAACTTTGGAATAAGGGGTACAGAAGGGTAAGCATAAGTAAAGCCGGGAGGCCAAGCATGGACTAGAGCATCTCTGGGGGATTCCCTGGTGGGGGTGGGGGGTTCAGAGTGGAGAACTCACTGCACTTTGTGTTGGAAGGAGCAGCAAAGAGATCACAGCAAGGCTGACCCCACTCTACAAAGATCTGCTCTGCTACTGAAGGATTCAGAGACCACTCATAAGGTGTCAAAATAGTCCAGCTTAGTTTGTCCACCAGAATGATGGACCGCCCCGGAATAAGCGTTGCTACCAGAAAACAATCAGTGGAGATCGCCCATTTCCAAGCTCTCATGGCCTCGCGACAAAGGGGGTAAGATCTGGTGCCTCCCTGTTTGTTTTTATACCAGACCACTGACATGTTGTCTGACTGAACTGCAATGGTTCCCAGAGGTAGAAAGGCATGAAGGGCCTGCAACACTAAAAGGACTGCCCTCATCTCCAGAACATTTATATGCAAACTGATCTCGATTGGGGATGACATGCCTTGGACTGTCCTTCCCGAGCAATGCCCCCCCACCCCACCCCAGCTGGGGTGTCCGTGGTCACTGTGACTTGGGCAAGGGCTATGACAAAAGGTGTCCTTCCAAGATTTCCAGAGAATGCATCCGCCATAGAAGGGACGACCTGCAGACTTTGCTTATGTGTATTGGGTACGACAACAGAAGTTCCAACAAAGACCACTGCAGCACCAGAGTCCAGGTGTAAGTGAGCACACGGTAGAAGTGTGAACGTTGCTGCCAAAGAGCCTAGGGTCCTTAGAACAGACTCTGCTGAGAGGAGATAAGATTGATAAATGAAAGTGACATGCATCCTTAAGTTTTGAACTCTCTCCGAGGTCAGGAAGACTTTTGTCTGTAACATGTCTATCTGTGCTCCTATGTATTCTATAACCTGGACAGGTTCAGAAGAGATTTGGCTGTGTTGACTGTAATACCTAGTTGGTGTGCAAGGCATAGGAAATAGTCTCTGGTCCGACAAAGTAGACGCTTGGTGGGAGCAGTAAGGAGCCAACCATCCAGTTAAGGGTAGACCCGAATCCCCTGAAGCCTCAAGTGAGCCGCTACTACTGCCATCACTTTGGTGAACATTCTGGGGGCTGTGGTGAGATCAAAGAGTAGGGCCCTAAACTGATAAATGATTGGCCCTAGCCAGCAGCAGAGAAACCTTCTGGAGCTTCTGTGCATCTTTATGTGATAGTAGGCATCCTGGAGGCCGAACAAGCACATCCAGTTGCTCTCTTGCAGGTACGGCAGGATGGACTGTAAGGTGACCATTGAGAAGTTTTCTTTGGCAACTGACAGGTTCAGAGTAGGCAGGTCCAGAATGGGCCTTAAGTCCCCCGTCTTTCTTGGCACCACAAAGAACCTGGAGTAGATGCCATATCTGGACTGATCTAGGGGGACAGTTTTGATGGCTCATTTCTTTAGCAGCTTGGTAACCTCTAGTGCTGCTGCCTCCCTTTGCACGGGTGGTACATCTGGGAGGTGTTTGGAAGGGGTAGAGAGAACTACAAACGGGATTGAATAGCCTCTGGAAATTATCTGAAGCACCCAATGGTCTGATAACAAGGACTCCCATGACGTCAAGTGCAATGACAGTCGACTCCCCCCACCCCCCGACTGCCTCCAGAGCAAAGCAGTTGGCCCACCCCTCAGGGTTGCTGCACGGGCCTGTCCAGGAACAGTTCTCGAGATCCAACATTCCTCGGAACCCCTCTGCCTTTGGGCCGGTATTTGTCCTGTTCTGTCCCCCTCTGCCTCTAGGGGAAGAAGGGCCCTGAGTGTCCCGGGAATACTGAAACTTCCAGAACCACATCTTCTTTTGCCCTTGTTCATTCCGGGAAAATGATCTTTGAGGGTTCGAAAAGCGGATTCTGACAGCAGACATTGTCTTCCTGTCTTTCTCACTCTGGACCTAGGTATGTCAGACGGTCTTTCCAAAGAGGGAAGAACAGTCATAAGGGGCAGTCGCAAAAGATGCCTTGAAGGGTTCTGTGAACGGACACAACCTGAGCTAGGCATAATGCCTCATGGAAACACCGAATCCTGCTGCCCTAGCCACTCCTTCGGTCGCATGTGAGAGGAGTCGCATGGACGTATTAGAAACCGCTGTCAAGGTAGCCATCCTCAAGGAGAACATATGCCTGTCCTCCTGCAACAAGGACTGTGGGGGTGACTCAGCCAGTTCCTTAACCAGGTTGCGCTGTAGTCGAGTAACATGGGCCAGATAGTTCAGTGCCTTTATAGAAAAAGTTGCTGATGCATAAACCCGCTTCTATAGGCAATCCATTGTCCTAGACTCACAGTCAAGAGGACGGGCCGAGGAACTCTCCTGGGCTACTTCCCTTTTGGTGGCGGCTGCTACCACCATAGGGTCTATTGGTGACCCTTTATTCCAAGCAGGTCTGTCCACAGGGGGGGCTTAAAATTTTATCCGGGCGCTTTCGGACTGGTTCCATGGTGTCCGGTTCTTTCTAAGCCGTGAGGTGACCAAGTCAATTAATGGATCCATAGGGGGACGGACACCTAGGAAGTAGACTGGTTCCACATTGTCCGGTTCCTTCCAAGCCCGTGAGGTGACCAACTCAATTAATGGATCCATGGGGGGGGGGGTGAACACCCAGGAAGTAGATGGGCCCATGCCGAAAGCCTCCAGGAACACAGATTCATCTGAGGAAGGTTTTGGGATGGACCAACCTCCCCGCTGGTGCAAAAGTTCCATGATGTCTCCGAAGGAGACATTCTCGGCTGGTGATCTGGGGGAACCTTCCCCATCATCCAAATCAGTGTCCTCTATGAGGGACTCTGGAGAGGAGTCCAAGTGTTTACCCTTGCACATATGCTTGCGAGGAACCTCTCCGGTGGGGCTCTCTGGAGGGGGCTCGCAAACCACTTGTCATTCCTCAAGGGAAAAATCGCCTGGAGCTCCTCAAGTATGGGCTGTCCCTGCGGTAAAATGGTGGGAGTCACACCAAAAACAGAGGGAGTCGGTGCTGAGACCAAAGATATAGTCAGGGGCCTTGACCCATTGGACAGGACCCTTTCCACAACGTCGAACGCTGAAGGAGAGCAAGCTTCCTGGGAGACCAGTAAGGGAGCCACTCTCCCTGGATCCAATGTGGGGATCAGAACTGGGCCTGAAGTGGACGGTGTGCTGAGAAGGTGGCTGTGACCCAAGGTTGGAGCAGAGGGAAAAAACTCCATCCCCTTGGATCTGAGCTAGTCGGATCTGACACGCTCCAGGCAGCTGCCGGCATCGAGGAAACATGTACCTTTGGTGCCGACCCCCTGACAAGGGAATCTCTTGGATCCATGTATTCCGAAACTGGGGGTTGGATCGGAGCAGGAGATATAGGTGTAAAGAAGGGAAGCAAGCTCCTCCCTCCAGAGGGAGAGGGGGCCAGCAAGACTCCCTTCTGAATTTCTGTGCAAATAAATGCCCGCATCATTTTATCCATGTCAGCTTCTGAAAGACTGCGACAAAGCTATGGACTCTGACCTGACAGGTTTAAAAAAGGAAGCCCTAGAAGATGGCCTGGGCTTCTCCAGCTCCAGTGAAAACCTAGGAGATTGGAGCTGAGGGGAGTCAGGTTAGTGCCTAGTCTGAAGTTTGGGGGGAGGCCCGGTCGGAGCCGAAAGGTCCTTGGACCTCCTCCTCTTATCACTCTTGTGCTCTCTCTCCTTCTCTCTCCCTCTCTAAGTTCTCCATCCACAGCCCTAGAGGTAGGAGGATGAGTCCCAGCCTGGGAGGGAGGGGAAGCAATTGCAGGAGCCAAAGGAGAGGAGGTCACAGATGTGAACAAAGCAGAACTGGAGGTAGCCACCTCTATAGAAGGCCCTTCATCGTAAGTTTAGCCCTATGGTCCTTAAGGGCTCACGGGTTAAAACCTGCACAAATACTGCAGAGTGTGGCTGTTGGCAGGCAACAGTTTGTGGCCACACACTGTACATCTTTTAAAAACTTGCTTTGGTTGATCAGCCATAACCAGAGCCAAAGAAATTACAAAAGACACTCACCACCCACCACACACTCAAAAACACAAGTACATAGAAAGCTGAAGGGGGAGAAAGTCTAACTACTACAGAACAACTACCTAAAACTATAGAAAACTATCTGCACTGGATGCACCAGCAAGGGGGAGGAAAGGAGGAGACCTATACTACCAAAAGACACACAAACTATCAAAAAAGGAAATCACAAACTTCAAAACTCTACTCACGATCCGGAGCTCAAGGATCATGATGCACTGCAAAGCCGCGGCAAATGAGATCTGCGGGTTGGAAGGTAGTGGTGGTGTATTATGGGTAGGGGGAGGAGCTCAAAGCAGATGCTTGTGAAGTTGCCAGCTCAGATCCGATACGGATCTGGTATCCACAGGTTGAAGATCAAATAAAGTAAACTACTTCAGATCTCCATTTTAATAAAGCAGCACTTGTGTTGGTTTAACTGTAAACCAGAATCTTTGATGGTCTGTAGCAGTACCTTTAACCAAAATCATGCAACTCCATCAGGACCAAAAAACAATGTCTGTCCAGAACACCACCTTCCAGCCCACTGAATAAATAAGTCATTTTATGCTGAAAGACTGCAGGCACTGAGTTTATCCCCTTCAACTCAGATATGGCTAGTAATATACCAATACACATGAGCTGGCCTGCAGGGCGATGCATTTCAGATGATGTGAGACACTTCTGTATGTAAAACATAACATCACAGTAATGTCAGCCCCTGTATCAATTTTGAAGCTTAACTGGGTATCATGAATTGGAATCTTAACTACATCATAACTGTCACTGAATCCAGAGAAAAAAATACTTTCTGTACATTTTTTTCATTTCTTTTTCAGAAGCAAACTCTTTAATTAGCTTTGGATTACAAATGACAGCAAAACTGACCAGTCGTTTATATCACCTGCAACCTCTGCCACAACTCATGGTAATGGTCATAACCTCATGCTTTTGCCAGGCATACACTCACTCTGCTTCTCATTTACTTTGGTCAAAATCAAACCTCTTTTTAAATGTATAATCAGTTTTGTGTTTCACTTCATACAGTTTGCTATGTTTAAACTAGAATTTTGGCTCTTAATCAGTTCAGCCCCTGGTTATTTGTATACCAGACCAATTGTAATTCTATTACAAATCTGTTCATATTTTGAATGATTAAACAAACAGTTATCGGCCATTCCACACACACTTCAATACTTTCATCCCTTCTTGTACACAGTTTGGAAGCATGCCCTTTTATCTACTCCATCTCATTTTGGAGCAAAATGTTCACTCAGTTTGCTAATCATTGCCTCTTTGTAAATAAAAAGGAGCTGTACATGACTTCAACCTTTCAACCCATAAGAGTATAAAGTAGAGACGAGTATTTACCTACATTTCATCAGTTTTCTTTGTCTAATTTAATTGCTATATGAAACTGTGCAAAACCTTTCTCCAGGCGGACTAGACAAACGTTTTTGAGAAGTCAAATTGCACAAGTGGGTTACATTTTTTCACTGTTGAAGAAATTCAGTTTTTCTAGGTTAAATGGTTGAAATTCAGTGAAACTGTTCTTTGCAAGGTAAAGGTGCTTTTTATCAGTAAAATATTTTATTCGGAGCTCAGCACTGATGTCTGTGGTTTTATTAAGTGTTAAAGCAGTCTCTTAGTTTTTATTTATCATGAAAGTCCCAGTTCTGACACCATGTCAGATATGCAGGTCTTGTGGTTTTCTTTGTGATATTCATTACTACCCTTAGGAACATTCAGAATATTAGTATTTTAGAAATAGAACATTTACTCAAAACATGGCAGCAAAGAAAGACATTCACTTGAAACAATGTTAATACTCCAAATATCTCGCATCAAGCTGACTACAGCAAGTGGAGAGCAGTGCATTATGGACTGCATGCATTCTTAAAATGGCAATACCATTTTACTAACAAAGTGGCAATGCCAATGTTTTACTTTTACAGTTTGTACAGAAATTTTAACAGCTTTATTTCACTTACCACACAGACTAATATTGATAAAATAACACAAACAAAATGCATAAGTCTCCTAAAAACAACAGAACAAAAAGAAAGGTTCCTTCTGATATCATATCACATATTCAAGAGAAAGGAATGGACTACAAAATATGGGATGGTGTAAAGGTAATACACGCACAAAGATAGCATCATATTTTCCCCATTAGCTTTAATCCAGACAGCAGAACCCAGCCTGGTCATATAACTCACAGATCAAACTTAGTACTTTTAAAGCCGCAGTACATTATCTACCTAGCAGGGGAAACCACAACAATGAAAGTATTGGGGTACTTAATGTCACCACTTGTCAAAAGGAGAAAATATGCAGTAACTCCTGCATTCACTTAATTTATTTAAAAACTTACTGCAGACTACTGGCCAAGCTGCAAATTATAATGATATGTCTTTGCTTTTCTCCAACTTACTTTATGCTAATTCTATTAGATATAAACTACTAGCATGTATTTGCTTTCATGACATTATGGAGATTAACAGTTCCTATAAATACAGTCCAAAAGCATTGCCACGACATTATACAAAATAGCAAGTTTTTATAAATACAGACCAAAAGCATTTAAAAATAGTCAGAAAACTTGCTGTCTGTTGGTTAATTTGCTTAATTAAAAAAAAATTAAGGGTGATCCAGAAAAGACAGAAAAAAGTAGAATGGACTGCTACATTATTTATTTCTCTTTTAAAGTACAGCATTGGAGACGTGACAGATTACACACATCCACCAACTCCTCCTCCTCACAGTATCTTACCTCTACAAGATGAGGTGCAACAACACTCCAAGACCTCATGAGGTGAAGGAGAGGACGTGATTTGCTCCTTACAATCCTCAGCATCACATCTCCCAAGCGGATAAGGTGAAGAGCACACCTCCGGTCTTGTGTTGACCTGACTTCACCTGCAAGAAAAGAACCACAAAAAAGCCACATGCATATAAACAAAAAGCACCAGTATGCCCTAAAAAATACAGTATTTTATGAAACTTAACAAAACTTTACCCCTCAACTTTACAATAACTCTACTACATTTCTCTTCAGTTTTAAATGTATCCACACTCAAACCCCTCTATTTTCCCTCCTCAAACACCTCAGACATCTACACTCAGACTCTTTCTGCTTCACTCTCTAACTCAAATTGAGCTCCAAGCAGATATCCATCCCAACCCAGTGCCCAAACATGGCTCACGACCCCGTTTCCAATCTCGCTCCTTTCCTACACCACACTCATTAAACCAAACTCAAATCAATCTCCCTCCCTACCATCCACCTCCCAAAAACAACAACTCTGACCTATTCATCACTAATTTCAACCTCAGAAGCATTATAAACAAAGTAAATTAATTCCACACTACCCTCGCCCTCTACGCACCAGACATGGTTCTAATCACTAAAACCAGGCTAAAGCCCTATTTAAGAAATGAAGAAATTCTAACAAAAGGTTATAGTATTTTCAGATATAATAGGTTAAACAAATGGGATGGTGGCATTGCTATCATGTTTAAGAACTCCCTTAAACTAGTCCAACTAAACTGGTCTCCCCTGGACCTCCCCAACTCCGAAATATTAACCACACACCTAGAAATCAATTCCCACAAAACAATAATAATCATTGCTACTTACCCCCCCCCCCCGAAAAAAGCCTACCCATCATAGAAAACCTACTCTGCTGGGCATCAAATAACTTCAACCAAGAAACAATACTAGGAGACTTGAACCTAGACTAGTTTACCTGCTCCTCTAATAACCCCTCTAACTTTATCAATCTCTATAACTTTTCTCAAACCATTAACTTTCCCACTCTTGTCGATAAACATTCCAAAAAACAAATACTAGACTGGATACTAACAAATAAACCCAACCTAGGTCACCGATCAGGCTGCCTTTCCAGATACGCTTAATGACCATTCCCCATCCTTCTTTAGCAGGAAACGGGTCCACACACTCATCATCATCATATTCAAAAACACCCACAGCAAAAAATTTATCTCCCACTATATTTAATTCAATTCTACAGCACTGTGACTACACCCTCCAGTTAGACCACGCTGGACAATACTTTAACAATGTACTCTTCAAAATGTTAAACATTCTAGCTCCTATAAGGAAAATTTGAACAAAAACAAAACTACCACTGGTTTCAAAAGACACTAAACTACTACTTAAAGAGATAGAACCTAGTTATTCTACCAAAACTCCTACAACAAAGATAACCTCACCTCATATCAACAACTATAAAACCAAGCCAAGAAACTTAACAATGACAAAAAATAATACTTCCAAACCTGCCAACAAAACAGCAGAACAACCCCCAAAAGTTTTGTCAAAGTATTAAGTATCTTCTAAACTCAGGAAAACCCTCCACCCCAACACCATCTACCAAAAACACCTCTGACAGTATAGCATCACAACTTAACACTCACTTTATCAACTCAATTACCTCCATCATACAAAATAATTCTAATGTACCCCTGCTGTACCCCTAACATTACCCACCCTTACTGTATCTAACCCTAACTTATTCTCCATTAAGCTCTTAACAAAACAGTTACATAAAAAGCTATCCAAATTAAAACCCTGTATTCTTGTTGCTGATCAACTCCCCATTGAATTTCTAAAAGTAGCTGCTACTGCTATCACCTATCCTATATCCATACTAATCAACCACTCCATTTCCAAATAATACATACCTCTCCTCGGGAAAATATCACATATCATCCCCCCTACACAAAAGCGGCCCTTCTACAGACTTCTCAAGTTTCCAGCCCATTGCCATACTCTTCCCCCCAGCCAAAATCTTAGAAAAATATATTCATTAACAACTCCTCGACTACTTCCTGAAGAACAACCTCTTATCCAATTCTCAACAAGGATTCCAACCTAAGCATAGTACTAATACCGCACTTATAAAATTCACTAACACAGTAAACCTTCTTAAAAATAATGGCCAACTCATCGCATCAATTTTCCTTGATATGTCCAAAGCGCTTTCAATATGGTATCTCACAACTTACGTCTCAACAAACTAGCTACATATAACCTCAGTACAACAACCCTGACTTGATTTCACAGCTATCTCTCTAATAGACAGCAGGCTACCAAATGGGAAGATAAATTCTCCCCCCTACTACCCACCTCAGTTGGAGTCCCCCCAAGGCTCCATCCTTGGACCTCTCCTCCATCATATTTACAGATAATCTCAGTACCTCCATTCAATGAGTTTCTATCATTCAAAACGCCAATGATGCCTCCCTCATCTACTCTTTCTTCTCACCTGAAGAACTACAAGAAAAAAACAAAAATCCCTACAAGACACAGAAAACTACCTGAATGAGCACCAACTCATGCCCAGCCTGAACAAAACTAAACCTAAGGTCTTCAATATCAAAAAGGCCAAAAACAACCAACCCCCTCTCTCACCATCTTCTCTTCCAATAGTACAAAAACTGAACCAGTCGACCAGACAACCAACTAAAGTTCGACAAACATGTATCACATACCATTAAAGTCCACATCAAACTTGGCACACTCTATAGAGCCAAGTCATACCTAACCCACAATGCCAGACTATCCACAGCCAGATCCCACCTACTACCCACTGTACTTTACTGCTCCCAAATCTTTACCAACATGTGCAAGACTGATTTGAAAAACCTAGAGACTTGCTATAACAAAACAGACAAATTTGCCGTTAAACAACCCCATAGATCTCATCACTGTTCTGCTCTACATCAACTCAACTGGACTGAACTACCTAACCTATTATCCCCTCAACCAACTAACCATTCCTCATTGTGCCATCCATAAATCTGACAACTGGCCTGCTCTCATCGACCTATTACAACCTAACATAATCCTCAGGTCCCTTAGATCATCAGAAAAATTAATTCTAAAGTAACTAAATCTAACTACTACTACGGAGACTCCTTCCTACACTAATAAAACATCCAAAACCTGGAGCTTACTCCCCCAACCCATTTTAAACAAACCAGACAGTCACAATGTTAAAGTACTCCTCAAAAAATACCTCACTAATCACTGGCTATGTTCCTGCACAGCTCCAGGCTAATAATACCCACTTGACGTTCTCTTACTCTGACTGTGCCTGTATGTATACAAACTTATATTCTATGAGCTAGTGACTCTCTATTTTGTCCATTTGATTCTTTCTTTTGTAACCTAATCTATAACAAAAAGAAAAAAAAAAATGTATGTTATGCTTCTTATTATTAAGTTGTACGTTCATCTCTATATTGTGAACTACCTTGCCTGTAACCTTAATCAAATATTTTTATAATCATACAATGTATGTAATATTCCGATGTATTTTTTTCTTCTGGTTTTATTTTCTGTTTGGAGCATTTCTCCCCAGGTCTCTACTGAAAGCAGGATACTGGCCCAGTCGGACTCTTCCCAGTAAACACGTGTAAATAAAATAACTATATCCATAGCCGGCCTTAGGCATAGGCCAACTAGATGGCCGCCTAGGGCGCCGCTCTAGCAGGGGCGCTTTCCAGTATTTATTTAATGTAGGTAGACCAGGATGGGGGCACTGGGTGTTGTGGTGGGGGGGGGGGGCGTCATGGAGCCCTTTTGCTTAGGGCACCAGGTGACCTAAGGCCGCTCCTGAATAAATCAATCAAATGAAGTTCTGAAGCAGACTACATGCCTCACCTAAACTCAAAAGCAAAACAGTATTTGACAGCAACAACCGAAAACCTCTAGAGATATTTAACAGAAATCCTATGTTTTATAACTCATACTGTTTACAAGCAGGCCTAAATTGCTGATATGATATTTAAAGGCCTCTCCACTGATTTTTCAATGTCCACAGATTCAGTGAAACAAATGTATGGGACCGAACTTTAGTCATTTTCTAATAACTTAAATGTATGGGACCGAACTTTAGTCATTTTCTAAAAACTTGTAGAAATGTCTATCAATATTAAGTATCATACACAACATAAACAATGCCCACAGGATATCATCTTTTTACAGTGACCACTTGACATTTTAGGTTGTGGTGGTGCAGCAGTTAGCGTTGTCGTCTCACAGCAAGGGGTTCTCCTGTTCGATTCTCGGCTGGAGCGCCTTCTGTGTGGAGTCTGCATGTCCTCCCATGGTCGAGTGACATTTAAAAACATGCAGGCAGGTGTGTGCATGAATGGGTGTGCCTTCTTTGAAGGTTGGGTGTCGGGCTGGCAACTTGGCACTGTAAAAATCCACTGCGGCGACCCCTAAACGGGAAAAGCCGAAAGATATTACTTTTACTTGACATTTTGGGAAGTGCCTCAGTGAATCAGAGTTCCATTAACTTCTTTGCATGCACAGTGCAAGTTTCAGCATTTCTTCATACTAGCCATTCTTAGCTGCTGTTTGCTCATAAAGGATTAATGAAGGAATAGTAAAAAGTATTAAGGCTTAATATATCTTATATACTTATGTACACACTGCAAAAAGTGAACATTTCGTATTGAAATTCTATATCATACCGTGTACTTCCACATTTCAGCCTGCATTATTTTCCATATGTCTGCCTCAGACACTACATTTCTACTCTGAAAAGTTGGACTTTTCACAACTCACAAATATTAAACTCAGCAAATAAATATGGAATCGTGCTCACTAACCCAACAGGCAGAAGTTTTCTCTGTCTTGTCTCTTCTGTTCTGAAAAGTGTACATGTCTGCACTTCATCATTCTGCTCTGTCCACACTCCACATCTAAGTAGTAAATTTACATTATGAGATGCTGAAAGGTGCCATTGCTTATGACACTGAAACCTAAAAATAAATCTATCTTTACCAGCATCTTAAAATTCTAATACATTTTACAGCCATGACAGTGCCTGTTAAAAAAGCATGAGGCTAGTTTAGAAATACTGGCAAATACCTGAGCATTTAATTAATTTATTTTTTTTCGTATAAACTGAAAAAATATAGCAAACAAGACAAAACAGTCCTACAATTTCATGAACACACACTTGCAGTGGAATGTTATGACTTGCCCATTGAGATGAACTAGAAAAGCGTTAAACGCAAAAATACCATACCCATGCAACCATTTATGTTACATCAACAATAAGAACAACCAAAAGTAAAATTATTTGCTATTTTTTCCTAAGGTAAAAACTGTGAAGTCCACCTTTTATACATGTATTTTTAACAACTAGCTGTAGTCTTGCAAAATTTTCAAACTACAGACTCCACAACTTAAAAGAAAAATCATTAATAAATGCTGCTATACTGTTCAGCAAAGCATTCTTATGTAAGAGTCCTGAATTAATGAACCTCTCAGAGTTCCTTGTATCAGTGTGGTACAAAGCATATTTTAATCCTGGAACATCGAACAAAGCACAGTGAGTTGTAGCATTTGCTCAAAATACTTATTCTGGCTACGCAATGTTGTTCTTGTTCACGTACTCTGTGTATTATCAAATCTTGGCACCTTAATATGTCACATAACACTTTGTGATTCGTTTTTTTGTTAAATACTTTTCAGAATGTTAATCATTCCTTTGCCCTATGTCCTTCTAATCAATTTTCTTCAAATCACACAAATTCCTCTCTCTTTGGACTTACTTTCATTAGACTACAATGCAGATGTCTACAGGTGAAGAAAGAAATGTCCTAAACTTTAGCTCAGTGTATATTCTAAGATATGACTATCAGGCTTTAGCAATCCATCAGGTCATATGCATATATAACATGAGATGCACACTGTAAGAGTGTCAAATGGCAGTGAGTTAACGTGAAGGGACCCAAGACCGACTCCTCATGGCACTCCCACGAGAATAGCCGCTTCTGGGTCTAGTTTGATCATGATGGTCCTATGATCGTCCAGGTGGTGTGATAAAGTGATAGATCCACTAACAAAGCTTATGGCCTTCATCACGTCCAGAGAAAAAAATGCGTGATCAATGGAATGAAATGTTATCCGGAAGTAAAGCACTTGTTAGCAAACCATTTATCCATGTTACACAATGTCCGTTAACATTCAATCTGCATTTACCAAGTTCTGGTCTTGTTTGATTCATTGATGTATGCTGGGAAGTAGGCCATAGGCATTAACATAATCCAGTGTCTGTTTTTATACAATTTTCTCTAGTACTTTGTCCAAAAAGGAAGTAGCAAAATGCTGTATGCAATGTGGTATAGATGGTGAAGTAATCTTTATTATGGGGTTATTAGCTCGCTAAATATGACTCAAGTCTCTGACAAAGACTTAAGTCAAATAGACACTGAAAAGCAAATACTTATGGCTTGGAAACTCGTAGTGACTCAAGTATCAAAGGATAAAGCCAGTTGGCATCTAGTGCTCTACAGCCAGGCATCACTTCCAGCAGTTCCAGCTCCAAGGAAGGAGAGTGTGTCTTTAAACTGAAGAAATGGGAACCTGGGATCATCATTCTTTGTGTTGCGTATTTATTTTTTACTTGTTGACTAGGGTAAAGCACTGATCACAATGGACCACTTTCAGGCTCAGCCAGGAGAATCAATTTGAAAACAAGGAATACAATACAAGTACAACAACTAATTACAAAAGATAATATAGCAGATGTTCACAAAGAATTTTAATGAGATTAACAGAAAATATTAAATTCCACTCAAAGCAGTTTACAAGGTGTGTTATATTGTGACAAGTATCACATGTAAAGCAGGGCTGATTACATGGTTTGGTCCACTCTCTACCTAAACACAAAATCCCCTTGCTGAGCTTTGTTCCGTGGTAGCTTGTGCTCCAGTTTTTTTGCACAACCACAGAGTACGGCACTGATACAACGGTCCATTGCGGAGATCAAGTCCCACCTAAGATTTTAAAGATCTCCATTTCCCAAGTTTAGAAACAAATTTTTTTGCCCAACCACTTTCCTAGCTGTTAACCCAGAGCATGGCACTGATACATTGGTCCTTAAGTCTCACCATAAGATTTCAAGGATCTCCATTTCCCAAGCTTAGAAACAAAGTACACAGTCATCTAATTCTTAACTTTCAAGAATACTAAAGCTGTTAAACCTACTTGTCCTGCTCTACAGATACTTCCCTAAGTGAGCACGTTACCAGAAACACCAGCTACCACTTCCCAGTTTTTATTCTTTTTATTTAACTAACTCTAGACCCCTTAACTGCCCCAATAAATTACCCTAGTCTTTACTTTACATAGCCTCTTGCCCTGAGCCCTACAGTCACAAACGTACTTGTCCCGTGTTCTACTTTGTCTATTAAACTGTGTTTCATTACCTTTTTGATAAAACTACTGCCCACAGTAATTAGTGTATACTCACTGATAGTTTTCCATGCAATCTTGCTCCTCAGGTGTAGCCCCATCCGTTTGCCCTCACTACACTCCCCTACCCACTCCCCGTATCATTTCCTTTATACCTGTCAGTACCTCGGCATCCTTCAACACCCGCCCCTACCTGTCTTCTAGAACAATCCCAAACCTTTTCCCCTGCCCTCCTATACACACAACTACGTAGCCTGTTGCACTTTCATCTGCTTCCTACCAATCACCTACTCATCCTACTGGAGACATCTCCAAAATTCCTCATACTTTCTTACAGGACCGATACCTATACCTTCTATAACTTCTCAACCACCAACTACTTCAGCCTAGATATAACTTCTCCACATTAATCATGGTTTGCTCAGCCTTCTCTATTCTCTTCATGCCTCCATTATTTCTCCTTTGCACTCTTACATCACATACTACCCAGTTATCTCCAGCACAGAAGGATCCTACAAATCCCCATGCTAATGGTTTCTCACCTCCTCAGCAGTATTTTCCTATCTCACCTATCTTTTCTATTAATACTCTTCTTCCCAAAATCAAAATTCCTCCCTCCCACTCTATATTATCTAAAAGTAAAACAAAATACCTCACCTACTACCCATACAAATACAAACTCTACTTCCTCTCTGATGCCCTTCTTCTATCAGGAGACATCTATCCAAATCCAGGTCCCATCCCTCACTCCTCCATCAATAACTCTATTTCTCCCAACCCAGGAGACTCTACCTTTCCAAACAAACATATCTTCTTTTACTCAACGAATACCAGAAGTATTCTAAACAAAGTCAGTGAACTCCACACCTGGATCTCCAACTACACCCCTGATGTCATCACCCTAACAGAAACTTGGCTAAAATCCCAAAACCCAGATAAAGACATTCTCCCTCCTGGTTATGGTATACTTCGCTTAGATCGCCAAAAAAAAAAGGGGGGGGGGTTGCCATTATCTACTCCAACCACCTTACTCTTACAAGTCTTAAGAAACCTACCCCATCCTTTTCTCCCGCTTAAATACTAAATACTAACCTTAAACTCAATCACTATACTACTACCACTGTAGCAGCCATCTACATTCCACCAGGGGATAACAAACCCCTGCTGGAAAACATTCTTTCATACGTCTCTCAACATATTCCTAACAAAACCATCCTCCTCTGGGATGTAAATATTAGGTTAACTTTCTGTCCTCAAAATTCTCCCTCACATTACCAACAACTCACACATCCCTAGCACTCTTACTGACTGGATACTAGTGTCTAATCCCTCCAGGTATCATAACCCTGAAACCCTACCCAACTCCCTAAGTGATCACACTCCCCAATAAAAGTGCTTAGATTCACTCCTCACTTCACTAGACCACACAGATTCATAACCTGTCGCAAATTAAACAACTTCCACCTAGAGACTTTTAAAGCCCTCCTGTCCAGAGTAAACTGGAAATTCCTTACCCAGCTCCCCCTTGATGAAGCAGTCCAGTCTTTCAACTCCACCTTCCTTAGCATTCTTACTGACTTGCTCCTCTCCACACGGTCCAGATAAAATCTAACATATCTCCATGGTTATCTAATGCCACCATACATCTCAACCTCTTAGTGCAAGAAATCTGGACAGAGCCTGACAAAATGGGGGGATAAAGGCCCACAAATAAGGGTGTATTTTAAATACTGCACTGATGAACAAACTTGTTGTTAGAATAACAGGGTTTGTTTCAACAGACATTTTTCCTGAAGGATTTGAAGTCAGAAACTCAAACGTATGTCATTATTTAGAAACTTCAGTCCTCAGTTCATCCAAGTGATTTGCTAGAAAACCACAAATGTTAAGAGGAACAGACCAAAATTATGAACCAAAACTCTGGACATTCTGCAAAACTCTGGACAGTTGAGAGGTATGAATGCCACTCACACCCTAATGAAAACTAGAGACAGGGCATGGAAAACATGGGTAAAAACTAAGTTCCCTGCAGACTTGCAAAAATATAAAGAACTCAGAAATCTGACAAATAAAACACATATTAATAAAGACAAAAAAGACTTCTATTACAACCCTCCTACAGCTTTAATCCCTACGTCACCCAATGGGTTGCCAACTGGCTAACTGACAGAACCCACACTGCAAAAGGAGCCAACTCCAAATCCAGCTCCAGACAAGTGACAAGTGGAGTACCTCAGGGTTCAGTCCTGGGACCGCTCTTGTTTGGCATCTACTTCTCAGAAGTACAGGCCAATACTAAGGGACTCTGGTTAACAAAGTTCGCAGATGACTGCAAACTGGGAGCCATTACTGAATCCCCAAATGATGTGGATACTCTACAAAAGGGCCTTACAGAAAAACAGATGCTTTGTGCCAGAGCCATGGGCTCAAGCTCATTGCCAAGAAATGTATAGTTATCCCCTTTGGGAAAAAAACATGTACCCATGAATTACCACATAGGTGACAGTACACTAAACACCGAAAGTGTGATAAGAGACTTAGGGACACAGGTGGACAGTGGTCTTACCTACGATAACCACACTGCCACAACAGTCAGGAAATCCTTCTATGTGGCACACCTCATCACCAAGGGCTTTTTATCCAGAAAAAAGGAGGTCATTGTCCCACTGTACTCATCCCTCATTAGACCCATTATAGAATACAACGCCCCATTTGGTATGTACCTCTAAAGACATCTGCAACAACTGGAAAGGCCAATACCTCACTAAAAGAATCACAGGCCTAAAGCAGATGCCCTACGCTGACCACCTTAAAAAACTCCAGCTATACTCTGTCGCATATAGTCTATTCAGAGACGATCTCTACTTAACATGCAAGGCCATATCAAACCCAGAGCTGCTGGACATGCTACACTTAAAGAAATCCCAATCCCACACGCTCCAGGGAATCTAAACCTTGTCATCACAATAAACAAAACATGCTGGAGGGATAGGTTCCTGACCCAGAGACTCCCCAGACTCTGGAATAGACTGCCCATACATGTCAAGCAGAGTGCCTCTTTGGCCCTCTTCAAAAGGAACCTTGATGATTGGATGAGAGAAAGGAAATTTACCCCAGGGATCATGTCAGTTGCCCTGCTAGACAGGGGTCCAGGGAAGTAAATAGTGTGGGAAGAAATTGCCAGGGAATTGTTACGGCTAGGCTTGTATAGGCCCTAGGGCTGATAGCCTAATACCAACCTATGAACCTTTAAGATCTAATCCCAAAAAAAGTTGGAACTCGATAAACCAAACCTTGCATCCAGGTAATCCTTGTTCTCCCAATCCATGCCCAGACAAGACACCAGAAGAAACTGCCACCACCTTTAACACCTATTTTATTGAATCCATATCCAAGTTATTTAACCCTAACCCCTCTACTACTAACACTTCAAACTCTTCTGAACCTGCTCCTACCATAAACTCTTCTAATACTTTTTACCTCAAACATGTATCTACTAGCTACATCAAATCTCTACTCTCCAAATTAAAACCTTGCTCGGCATCAGCTGACAATATCCCTTCCTTTTTCCTTCAGTTAGCAGCTGACTCTCTCGCTCTCCCTGCATCTATCTTAGTTAACAGCTCCATCTCTGAGTCTAAAGTCCCTTCCATCTGGAAACAATTCAACACTCTACCTACACACAAAGGAGGTGACTCGACTGAACTCACCAATTTTAGACCTATTGTTATCCTCTCACCTCTCTCTAAAGTACTGGAAAAATGCATACATAAACATGTCATGCAATATCTACTACAGGAAAATTTGCTCACACCCACTCTGTATGGCTTTCGACCTAAACATAGTACTACTACTGCCCCAATATCCTTCCTTAACCAATTTCCCTGGCCAAAGATGACAACAAACTCATCTCTTGCTTATTCCTAGATCTCTCAAAAGCTTTTCACACTCTCTCTCTCTCTCTCACTAGTGAACAAACTGACTAACCATAACTTCTCTGCTGCTACTGTTGACTGATTTTCCAGCTACCTCACTGACCCACTCCAATCAGTGAAATGGCACTCTGTACTCTCCCCTGCTCGCCTAGTTAAAATGGGTTTTCCCCAAGGATCTAACATTGGTCCATTACGTTTCAATATCTTTACTAACCTACTCTATACTTCTTGCCCTCAGTCGTCCCTGGTACAATATTTAGATGATTCTGCAGTCATCACCATTGCTGACTCTCCCTATGAACTCATCTCAGCTACTCAGACTTCCTTTAACTCAGTCAAAACCTGGCTCTCTAATAACCAACTTATCCTTAACCCTAAAAAAACTAAACTATTACTCTTTCTCCCCAAAAATGTTAACCACCTTAAATCCACTTTCTCTATACAGTCACTCAGTAACACACCTAACGAGGTGGAATCCAGCACAACACTCTTAGATGTCATTATTGATGATCAACTTAAGATTGACTTGCATGTAAATAATTGTATCAGAAAGACATCAGAAACTAGGGCTCCGTTACCAAAACAAGAAGTTTCTCATCAATGAAGCAAAAGCAACTCTCTCTCATGCTTACCTCCTACCCAGTCTAATGTATAGCTCTCAAATTCTCACAAATCCCAACTCCTCACTCCTAGCCAAACAAGGTAGCTAAATTCGCTGCTCAAACTTACAAATCCCATCACTGCCTCTCACTAAAACACCTAAACTGGCTAGAATTACCCCCCACCAGATTCTCCTCTCTCAGCTCCAGATTATTTACTTTAGCCTATTCCAGCCTTCCTACTGTCCTACTCTGTCTTCTCTCATCTCTCATTATTCTCCCACTAGACCTCTCCGGAGCTTCAACCAAGACCTGCTACAAATCTTTAAACCCAAGACCAAATTTGGCTGCAACCTCGACAGCTGTCATCCTGCCATTGCCTGGAAAAGGCTCCCATTAAAATCAGGACCCTTAAGCAACTTAAACAATTCAAGGGAGTTACCAAAGAATACTTAAGAAGACACTGGTTTTGCCACTGTACTCACTCTCTGTACACATCCTTTCAATCCTAATGACAATCTACTACCTGCCCTCCACTTATTCTTAACCCAAGCTCTCTCTAGCCTTCTTTATCTAGTCTATTACCTGCCTTTTTAAACCTTAACTGTAAATACTTTAGATAAATATTCAACAGAAGGATGCATGCTTAGCTGCAACCGATACTACGATTTTATTGTTTTTCTACCTCTTATGTCAAAATTGTTTTTTTTTTTTCATATGGCATTTTACTGCTTCTATTTTAATTTTTTTGCAAAAATTCAGATTTTTTGCTGTTAATTGCTTCTGTATATGGTTACTGTATAATTAGTGGAGCTTTTCTCCCCGGGTCTCCACTGAAAAAGGGCTATTCAACTCAGTTGGACAAACCCAGTCAACAAATGTAAAACAAACAAATAAATAAACAACAAGAAAAGAAACTGATTTCCTTCTAGAAGGGTTTGAAATTTCCTACAGCCTGGGCCTGTTTCTGTCTCAGACTCAGACACAGACTTTTGTGTCCTATTTTTTTTCCTTTTTGGCATTATTCCCAAGTCTGAAGTAGGACTCATTAGCTGGGGTACAAGGATACTGTCTCCAGTTAGCTAAGGCAATAATTGCTAAAGCTTAGGCTTTTGGAGTTATCCAATATTATCTTCTTGCATCTTTGTAATAATTAAAAAACTCTTATCTTGAAATATGCCTATTACAACAGTGGGAAGGAAGAGGAAGCAATTTTTATGTTATAAATAGCATCCCAATGGACGCTCTGCAATAGAACATGGAACAGAATGTTGCATAAGGTGGGATTCCTATTCTAATATAGTAGGGCACTGCTCACCGACATTCAAACAAGGCAAGATGATGAAACTTCTGGATACTTCTGTTTGACATTCAAAAGTGCAAAAACAAAACTTTGATTAATAAAGATAACTGTGAATCCTGAAACACCCAGTACAACTAAAATTAAAGTTGTTTTTTGCAGCAGAACTCTCGGTGGTGCAGCGGTTAGCATTGTCGCCTCACAACAAGAGGTTCTCCCATTTGATTCTCGGCTGGAGTGCCTTTTGTGTGGAGTCTGCATGTCCTCCCAGTGGTCGAGTGACGTTAAAGACATGCAGATAGGTGGGAGCGTAAATGGGCGTGCCTTCTTTGAAGGTTGGGTGTCGGGCTGGCAACTCGGCACCGTAAAAATCCACTGCCAAATTATGAGCGGACCGGAGTTCCGCTGTGGTGACCCATAACCGGGAAAAGCCAAAAGACGTTTATTTTGCAGCAGAACTCTTAGCAACCAAGCACCCTTGATGGGGGGGGGGGGCTACTTAATACATATGAACTCAGATTGCTGTATCTCACAGTAAGGGGAATTATCCAAAGTAATGCAATGTCAGGCATGGCATACAGTTAAGAATTGTACACAGAGCTTTGGCCGGCTAACATTTACCTGAAATCAGCTGGACATAAAAGTGAATTTAAGCACACTTTTATCTGCTCTTTTGCATATAATATTGTATTTAATTTATTTATTTGTGTTTTTCACTGAATATTAACTGAAGTTGTGGCTGTCTCTCTACAGAGTACTTTATAGAACTTCTGTGTAGCCATTGATAGCAGTGGGGGGTAGTTTCATCACTAACATCCTGTCTTGCCTTATATAAGTGGTACATTTTGAGTTATCTCTGCTTAATATCAGAGCTTTAGCCGGCTAACATCCACCTGAAATCAGCTGACGTATAAGTGAATTTAAGTACACCTTTATCTGCTCTTTTTCATATAGTATTGTATTTAATTTATTTATTTGTGTTTTTCACTGAATATCAACTCAACTGAAGTTGTGGCTGTCTCTGTGGACTTTTTAGAATTTCTGTGTAGCCACTGATAGCAGTGGGAGGTAGTTTCAGCTCATCACTAACATCCTGTCTTGCCTTATAGAAGTGGTACATTTTGAATTATCTCTGCTTAATATCAGAGCTTTGGCTGGCTAACATCTACCTGAAATCAACTGGATGTATAAGTGAATTTAAGTACACTTTTATCTGCTCTTTTGCATATAGTATTGTATTTAATTTATTTATTTGTGTTTTTCACTGAATATTAACTCAACTGAAGTTGTGGCTGTCTCTCTACAGTTAGTTTCCCACCCACCCTCTGTCTTCTTGTTTTGGTATTAATGTTGGTGGTTTTGAAATTGCCCGCCCCTCTTGTAGATTTGTATTTGGATACTCCTTCTGGGCCCATCTCATTTGCTCATTCAACTGAGTGCAGTGAGATCATATTCTGATTTCAGGCACTCCTACTGTGTACAAAGAGAGCATTTGGGAAGGAGAACCCCTGTAGCCTCTTCATCCTGCTCTGTTCCTTCCCTCATAAAATAAATAAATATATATATATATATATATATATATACATATATATATATATATATATATATATATATATATATATATATATATACACACACACACACACATATATACATATATATATATATATATATATATATATATATATATATCTTATTCATCTGCTCTTACTGTAACTGTCTTAGTTTCTCTTCTGCGTGCAGTTATCTGTTCAGTCGCTCTTACTCTGCACTTATTACTGCTTGGTAGTAGCCTAATTTATTGCCTTCTGCACTTGTTTTTTAGTCATTTGTTAGTTTAATTGCATTTATTTGAACTGTATTTGCTGTAGTGTTACTACATGTTCGGGTGTGCTGGCCTGCACTACAATTTGAATTGTATTTACTGCTGTTTTAGCTGCTTTTCTGTAACAAAAAAAAAAATTCTAAGCTGCCTTTCCTGTAACTACTCAAGTCCAGGTACAGATTTGCTGTATCCAGGACTCTCTGTAAGCTTCTGAGCCCCTCAAGCCTTTCCATGTTGGAGGGAAGCCTTCTAGCTTATCAGTGGGAGTAGTAAGCATCAGGTAGCCTATCTACCATAAGAGGAGTGGTCCCTGGCCCAGAAATTGTAGCTATTGGCTGTTTGAGCAGTTTTTTTCCATCTCTTAACTTTCTGGTTTAAAAGCCGCACTTGTGCCTGTTTCATGCCTTTCCTATAACTAGCCTAGTCTGGCTACAGAGTTGCTGTATCCAGGATTGTTATTAAGCTTCTGATCCCCCAAGCCTTTCTGTGTTGGAGGAAAGCCTTCTAGTTTATCAGTGGAAGTGGTAAGCACTAGGTAACCTATCCTCCACGGAAAGAGTGAGTTTCGGCCCAGAAATTGTAGTTTATTTGGCTGTTTGGGCAGTTTTCCATCTCTTTGAACTTGCTGGCTTTTAAAAGCCTATGTTTGTACTTGTTCCCCACCTTTCCTGTAACTAGTCTAGTCCAGGTACAAATTTGCTGTATTCCAGGACTCTTTGCAAGCTTCTGAGTCCCCCAACCCTTTTTGTGTTGGAGGGAAGCCTTCTAGCTTATCAGTGGGAGTGGTAAGCATTAGGTAGCCTAGCTACCACAAGATGAGTGGTTCCTGGCCCAGAAATTGTAACTGTTGGCCTTTGGGCAGTTTTTTTCGATCTCTTTCAACGTTCTGGTTTATAAACCACACTTGCGCTTGTTTCCCACCTTTCCTGTAACTAGCCTAGTCCAGATATAGAGTTGCTGCATCCAGGACTGTTGCTAAGCTTCTGAGCCCCGGCAAGCCTTTCTATGTTGGAGGAAAGCCTTCTAGCTTACCAGTGGGAGTGGTAAGCACTAGGTAGCCTGTCTACCACAAGAGGAGAAGTTCTTGGCCCAGAAATTGTAATTTATTGACCATTTGGACAGTTTGTCCATTCTCTTTCAACTTTCTGGTTCAAAAGACTACATCTGCGCTTGTTTCCTATCTTTCCTGTAACTAACCTACTGGTAGCACTAGAAAGCCTTAAACTGATACAAGCCTTCTAGCTTAGGAGAGAGACTTTGGAGTGATTAATTATCCATTTTCTGTACTTTCTTGCTGTACTTAACTGTTTTCCACCTAAACGCAGATTTTCCAGCATTTATTGTGATTTAAAAGCTTGTTTTTTTCACATATTGTACTTATTTGACTGTCTACACCTTTAAAAAGTTGTTTTTTGTTTAAATAATTTGTTTAACTGTTGTAGGCTACACACTAAAGTGTGATAGCCTTTTCTGATCATTTGTAGTCGTTTAAAGCTGTAATAAGAGTATTTTTACTGTTTTTGCCTTATCTTTTTAAAAAAAAAAAAACAATCCTTGTTTCCCGCCTTTCTAAGCTAGTATAGTCCAGTTTTCAGGCTAGTGCTGAATTCAGGGATGTGATACTAGTTTCTGAATTGCCCATAACTTACTTGGACAGAAGGAAGTTTCTCTGTTCACCTGTAAGAGAGGGGAGCTTTGAGCAATCTATCTGTCCCTGGAGGAGTGGTTCCAGCCCAGAAGTTAGTAGTTTATTGGACATTTTGGGCTAATTTCTCTCTCTTTCATTTCCCTACTATAAAAACCGCGTTTGCACAGTTTTGCGCACCTGGCAGTACCAGTTAGCTACGGTTAAATTATTCTCGGCTCCACTAAGTCTCCTCCTCAGTTTTTCCCTAGAAACTAGTCTAACTCTCAACCTAAGCACTCAAAAAGAATCTTATAGACTAGCACTTGCTCAGACCTAATAGCAAGCACTAATATACACTGACACTGATTGCCCAGCAGGGCAAGGCTCTTTATTCACACCTCACCAACCAAGCGACTAAGCAGCTCACCCTACTATTCAGGCATGACCAAAGGGCAACTTCAGGTGCAATCTCCAGTCTAGCTGGTGACTCTGGTTATCCTGAGGCAATGTTACAACTGTCTCAAGTACACAGACAACATATGCGAGAGATGCAATTATACAGCCAAACTGGAAGCTAAGCTGTCTCCACCCAAGACTGGAACAGACAGTCAAGAGGAGAAGGTTAACACTTGCACCACAACTCCAGCCGCACACAGACCTACTAAAACAGCACTGGCAAAAAATACACATAAATACACAAAATCATACTCGGAGGCTCTAAATAAAAACCTGCAAAAGCATCAGAGACCACCAAAGCAGACACCAAACAACCTGCACTTCCCGTCACAAACCGGACAACACATAAAACATAAAATCAGTGTGCCGCACAAGCACAGCCCTTAAGGCGAAATGACATACCTAACACACTAGTAATAGGTGACACTATAGTCAGGCACACTGATGTCCCACTCACTAGGCTGGACTAGGAGAAGGTTACTGTTAGCTGCCTGTCGGGAGCCAGAATCTGCCACATAACACACGCACTCAGGTCACTCCAGAACAAGTACAAATATGACTCTGTCATTGTTCATGTTGGTGTGAATGACCGGAGACATACCTCCCTGGACTACATGAAAAGAGACATGGAAGAGCTCTTTGATCATGTAGCCCAGGCTGGTATGACCCTGACCCTGAGTAGCATCCTGCCCTCACCAAGAATGATACCTCAGTATAAAGAAAAAATGATCAATTTCAACAATTGGCTAAGCTTCTGGTGTCATTCAAAGGGGATCAAGTGTCTGTCAGCCTGGGACGACATGCTAGACAAGCCGTGTTGCTTCGCAAGAGATGGCTTGCACCTGTCACCCCTAGGCTTTCGAATACTTGCCAAGGCTCTTGCCCCCCCCCCCCCCCCATAGTGCCTTTTTTAGGCAAGGCTCAAAAGTCAAACCTACCTCCGTAAACAGCACAATTAACAAAAAACTGAGTGTTATACTACTCAACGCCAAGAGTTTAAATCTCAAAATGCACATGGTCGAAGCACTCCTCAGTTTGGAGAACGTCGACATCTGTGTAGTAACTGAAACCTGGTTAAAGGCTCCAGAGAGCACCCCAGCACTACCGGGCTACAACTCATACCAAACGTTTTGGCCACAGAAGACGGACAGAAACACAAATGGAGGGGGTGTATCCATATTCATCAAGGATACCTACACCTCCAGGTTAGTGGCACAGCCTGATACCTCTGAGATCATCCATGTGCAACTAGCATCGGGCAAATCTGCAATGCAAATTGTGGCCTGCTACAGAACACCCTCCATGACCCAGGACCACCACTCCACCTTTCTGGAGACACTGGAAAACATGAAGGTCCTACCAAACACCCTGATATTGGGCGATTTCAATTACCCTACCATTTACTGGGAAAACTACTCAATTACAAATTCCCAGGCCCAGCGCTTCCTGGAATTTATCAACTCAAATACCCTGGATCAGCTTGTAAACTCCCCTACCAGAGGTGAAAACATATTGGACCTGGTAATCACCAACATGGGCTACAGGTGTTCCACACCGGAGGTCAACCCATCACTGGTTAAATCAGACCATAAACTAATCACTCTGGATGTCCACACCCCACCACCACCCCCAACTAAGGAAACCACAGTAAAAAACTTTTCCAAAGCAAACATCTCTTAAGACAGAGGTGGTAAGTTTCACAGCCCCCACGCTAAAGGATAACGCTGCCCAAGATGCAGAAACCTTTACAAATGCACTCTCTGAGCACCTACAAGGACGCATGGATCGTGCCATCCCTAGCAAAACCAAGACTCACTCCTCTAAGACAGGGAAACCAGTTTGGTGGACCCCTGCAATAAACAGGCTATACAATAGAAAGAGGAAACTAGTTCAGAAAAAAAGCAAATCCCAAGAAGGAAAGACATCCTTGATCAGTATCAGTAAGAAACGGAGGTCCCTCATGAAATCATCCAAGGCTAACTTCGAAAGAAAAATAGCTAAGGATTCAAAAGATAACCACAAAGCCTTCTCTAGCTATGTTAAGAATCTAAGTGGTAACTTGCAGATATGCATTGAACTAGTGCAAAATAGCACAAAATATACTGAACCTACTGATATTGCCAACACCCTGATAGATAGATTCAGTGCAAACTTCACCCCACCCCCCTCACCTCCAAAAGGGCCCACAACAATACCGGAAAAGTGTAGTGTCCGAAAAATGACAGATGCACAGGTGAAAACAGCCCTTTCAAAAGCCAAAAACACAGTGTCAATGGGACCAGATGGTGTCCCAGGCTGCGTCTTGCACAAACTACAGAAAGTACAGTTTTGTACCTACCATAAATGTAGATGTTCGAGGATTCCCTTGCTGCAGTCCTGACTATTGGGTATAGTCCGCGTCCCAGTCGGCCCGAATACCAGAGTATAAGGCTGACGTCGGTCATGGCGCCTTAGACTGACGTCAGTACGTCAGGGTACTAATGCGCATGACCGACGTCATTTCCTCAGTCTTTTCTTGCCCCAGATGTCAGAAGACCCAAAAAGACAAGTCCCAAAAACAACCTGCACCAATAAACATGTACAATATATACAGTAATATATATACCAAAAATATAAGCATGTAAAGGCACCTACACAACCACCCTGAAACACAGAGGGGAAGGAGGGAGGGTAAATTGGACTGCAGCAAGGGAATCCTCGAACATCTACATTTATGGTAGGTACAAAACTGTACTATGTTCTTCGTCTTCCCTTGCTGCAGTCCTGACTATTGGGTAGAATCCCAAAGCAGAGGTAAGGGAGGCTGGCAAATTATAAAGTAGCAGGAGCTGACAACATGCCTTGTAAAACAGCTGTGGCAAAACCAGCTCTAGACTTAGAGTATATAGGCAGGTGATAATGCCTAGAGAAAGTATGCACTGAACTCCAAGTAGCTGCTTCCAGAATATCCTTAGTTGCCACCCCTTAGAAATGCTGTTGAAGTGGCAGTAGCCCTAGTGGAATGAGGCCTAATCCCAGCTGGAACCTCTTTGCCATGATGGGAATAACAAAATGCAATGCAAAAGCCAATCCACCTAGAAATAGTTTGTTTTGACACAGGTTTGCCCTGTGAACTTAAAGCAAAAGAAACAAGTAACTGTTGAGACTGCCTAAAATCTTTAGTCCTGCTCAAATAATAGCATAATTGCCTGTGTACATCTAAAGTGTGCAAAATCTTTTCCCCTTTATTTTGAGGATCTGCAAAAGCGTAGGCAAATGAATAGTTTGGTTTAAAGCCACACTAGAAACCACCTTAGGCATAAAGGAAGGATTAGTGCGTAATGATACCCTGTCCTTATGGAAAATCAAAAAGGGCTCTACTGCCATAAGGGCCTTCAACTCAGACACCCTTCTTGCAGAAGTAATAGCCAACAGAAAAGCAGTCTTCCATGACAAATATTTCAATTCAGCAGTAGCTGCAGGCTCAAAAGGTTGTAGAGTAAGTTTTCCAACACAAAATTGAGATCCCAAGCAGGAGTAGGAGCTCATTGGGGTCTTATATTCTTTGCCCCTCTAAGAAACTGCTTGAACAAAGGATGCGAAAACAAAGGTGGGTCACAATCATAGTGAGCTGAAATTGCTGCAGCATGAATCTTTATGGAAGAGAAAGACAAACCTTTGTCCAATAACTCAGTAAGATATTGAAGAGCCACACTCAAATTAGGCTCTGAAATCTCCAAATTCTTTGCTGTACACCAAAATAAAATCTCTTCCATTTTTCTGCGTACACTCTCCTAGTACTAGGCCTTCTAGCTTCCATAATCACATTTAAAACTTGTTGAAGAAGCTGAGACCTTCCATGTTTCAACCCAGAATATGCCAAGCTGTGAGATGGAGAGATTGAAGCTTGACATTGAGCAGATGACCGTCCTTCTGAGATAACAGATGAGGAATCAGAGGTAAAGGCCATGGAGGCTTCTTTACAAGACTCTTTAGAAGTGGGTACCAGTGTTGCGAGGCCAATCTGGAGCTATCAAAATCATCCTTGGCCTGTCCTGTCTGACCTTTAGTAATACCTTTGGAAGAAGAGGTAGAGGTGGAAAAGCATAGACATGAAGGTTTTCCAACTGAAAGACAGAGCATCCACTTTCCAAGCTGTGTGATGAAACCCCTTTGTGCAATACTTTGGCAGCTGGTGGTTTAGTGGAGAAGCGAACAGATCTATGTCTGGAGTTCCCCATGACACTGTCAATTTCTGAAATACATGAAGATCCAGTTTCCACTCGTGGGGATCCATGATTTGTCTGCTTAATACATCTGCTAGGGAGTTCTGTGCTCCTGGCAGAAACCTTGCCTGAAGAGTCAGTTGCAGGCTTAACGCAGTCTCCCATAAAATCATTGCTTGCCTGCATAGAGGATAAGAATGTGTTCCCCTTGCTTGTTGATGTACCACATGACAGTTGTGTTGTCTGTCAGAATCAACACCTGCCCTGGAAGAAGCAACTCCTTGAGCCATCAATGCAAACTGGACTGCTAACATCTCCTTCATGTTGATATGTAGATGCTGTAGTCTGGCAGGCCACTTGTCTTGTATCCACTTTCCATTTAGATGAGCTCCCAAGCAGTGTCCGAGGCATCTGTCGTTAAAATCTGACTCGCCTCTGGCGGGTCACAGAGAGTCCCTTGTTTAGGTGACATTCCTGAGCCCACCACAAGAATTCCTTTTGAAGGCAAGGTATTATTTGAATGACAGTGTCCAAATCTTGGCAGTGCTGTGTCCATACATTTTGAGATACCATTGCAGCTTCCTCATATGCAGTTTGGCATTGGGAAGCACCAGAATACAAGATGCCATGAACCCTAATGCTTGAAGGACTGTCCTTGCAGTCAGCACGGACTGATGAGATAGTTGATGGAAGTAAAGTGACAGACTCTTTTGTTTGTCCGGGGTTAAAAGGCCATCTGGGCTGCTGTATTCAGTCTTACACCCAGAAAGCACATGTCTTGAGAGGGTACTAGACTGGACTTTATTTCGTTCACAGAATACCCTAGGCATCTTAGCACTGCTATGACATATTCAGATGCTGTAGAAGGTGTTCTTTTCTTGAGCCAGAATCAGGCAGTCGTCCAAGTAAGGATAAATTTGAATGCCTTGAAGCCTGAAGTAAGCTATCACTGGAGCCAGAACCTTTGTGAATACTCTGGGCAGTAGATAAGCCAAAGGGCAATGCAGAGAACTGATAATGAAAATCTCCAGTTCGAAACCGCAGATACTTTCTGCAACTTAGCCTTATGGGCACATGAAGGTAAGCTTCCTTGAGATCCAAAGTTACCATCCAGTGATCCTTGCCCAGCAGAGGTAACAGTTGCTGTAATGTCAACATCTTGAACTTGGGAATGTCCAGATAAGTGTTGAGGATAGATAAATCCAAAATTGGTCTCCACGTGTTCCCCTTCTTTGGTACTAGGAACAGGCGAGAATAAAATCGAAGCCCCTTTCTGACACAGGGACTGGCTGAATAGCCCCTATCTGGAGTAACTGAGAAACTTGCTTGAGAGCCTCTTTTCTTTGTGGAGGAGGAACATCTGGCATGCCTTTGAAAGGGGCATTGTGTGGAAATAAAATCTGTACCGTGATGAATGATATCCAGCACCCATCTGTCTTGAGTGATTAAATCCCAATTTTCTTTGAAAGAGACAATCTTCCTCCCAAAGGAGCTGCCAGACGAGTCCACTGGCAGCTGAAAAGGCAGGTCATTGGTTCTGCTTACGAAAGGACTGACCCCTGCCCTCACCAGAAGTCTGAGCAGGTGAACTGTCTGATCTAGGCCTAAATGAACCGTGAGCCCTGCCCTACCACGTCTAGATCTACCCCTAGACTGGGAACCATAAGCAGGATATGTCCACCCCTTAGCAGGCCAATTTCTACTAAACTTTGGAGGCTGCACCTGCATAAAATCTTTAACAGTCTGCATAGACTTAGCTTTGTCCTCCATTTTCTTTAAAACTGCTTCCACAGGCGGTCCAAACAACACATCAGACTGTAAAGGAGCATCCAAAATCCTGGTCTTAACATGCTCAGCTAAATTCTGATCCTTCAACCATGCATGTCTGCGAAGAACAGAACTAGTAGCAGCCACCCTCGAGGAGGCCTGAACAGCATCAAAACCACACTGCAAAGAATGCTTACCCACTTGTTCAGACACATGAACCAAATCCAGCAATTCTTTACACTCAATACCTTCCGCCAAAGCATCCACCTTAGATTTCAATTGTGAAAGGAGATAATTCTGATACTTCAGCATATGAAATTGACAATTCAACGCCCTCATGGCTAGAGTGGAAGAAGTATATACTTTCTTACCCACCTATCCAAAGCCCTTGCCTCTTTATCAGAGGGTACAGGATTTTTAACAACAGAAGCTTTAACACCTTTAGGCCCCTGAGAAACAGTTTCTGGGTCCGCCCTGGGACTCTTAAACAAATACTTATGAGCTTGGGCACCCTATAATACCTATCAGGCTTAACAGGAGCAGGAGGCAAGGAATCAGGGTTCAGAGAAGCCTCTGCAAAACATCCTCCACCACATTCAACACAGGAGGAATAGCTAAGGGCCTATGCTGAGGCAAAAACAAGAATTCCCTAAGCCTTTTCTGGAGTCAGAGTAATCTTGGCCTTCCCATTTAAAGTGCTCCCTCATGGAGTGAAGAGTCTCTGAAAATGAAAAATCCTCAGGAGGAGAAGCTGAAGGAGTGGAATCATCCACATCAGAATCAGAATAAGCAGGAAACTCTTGCAAGTCTTCCACAGAAGACTCTGAAGCCTGTGAACACTGTTCAAAACTATCAAACTCCTGTTCCACCCTAGGCCTCTTATCAGGTGGGGGCATAGAACCTCTAATCAGAGTAATCAAATCTTCAGCCATTTTAAGCATATGTTTCTTAGGCACAGAGCCCGAAATGCTAGGAGAAGCCCCTACAGAAGCTGAACTTGGTCTTCCTCTAAAAGAAGCTTTAGAAACAGAAGGAGGCCCTAACTACCTTGGGAAGAGAGGGAAGAACAGTTACCTGAGAAGCCCCCTCAGCCTGGCCTACTTCCTGAGAGGGCACATCCTGTAACAGTAAAGTATCTGCCTGAGACTCCAGGCAAAACCTCTGGCTCCCCTGGGCCTTCTAAAGGACCGGCGTCAGGGACTGCGGTTCCTCACCCTAGACTTCACTGTTTTGTCCTTGCGCTTCTTAGATGAAGCAGGCGTCGGAGCATCCGGCGGCATAGTATAATTGCAGCTTCCCAAACACTAACCTAGCACAATCAAGCCTCCTCTTAATAGTGCGCTTATTAAATCTAGCACAAGGCGGCAACCAACAACGTCGTGCTCAGGCCCTAAACAAGGTATACACAATGTATGATAATCCCGGTATCTGCTTCCCACAAGAAATACAGTTATTCACTTTTTCTGACATCGGTAATATACTGAGGCAAGAAAAACCAAAATGTTCCCCAGCGGGTTACTTAGCCAACTCTGTACTCGGTCTGAAACTCCGGTTTGGAAAATCTCAAACGCCAACCTGCACTCGCAAAATTGCTTCTGCATCGGACCATGCGGCAAAAGACTGAGGAAATGGCGTCGGTCATGCGCATTAGTACCCTGGCGTACTGACGTCAGTCTAAGGCGCCATGACCGACGTCAGCCTTATACTCTGGTATTCGGGCCGACTGGGACGCGGACTATACCCAATAGTCAGGACTGCAGCAAGGGAAGACGAAGAACATCAAACTAACCCCCCACCTAAACACGCTGTTCAACCTCAGCCTCTCCACACGCTACGTGCCCATAGAATGGTGCACAGCAACTGTTATTCCTCTCCACAAAGGAAGGGACACAAATGACCCTGGTAACTATCACCCCATAAGCCTGACTAGCCTGGTCTGCAAGGTTATGGAGTGCATCATCATGGAACTCATTAACAAAGACATTGTGAACCTCCAAACACTTGACCCAACCCAGTTCGACTTTGTTAAGGGCAGATCATGCCTACTAAACCTGGTTGACTTCTTCGAGACGGTCACCAAGGCCACAGACGAGGGAAAGGTGGTTCACACAGCCTACCTTGACCTCGCCAAGGCTTTCGACACCATTCTCCACTCAGGTATTACAGAAAAACTCACCAGCCTGAACATAAATCCCTATGTCACGAGATGGACTGCCAACTGGCTTACAGACAGAACTCACACGGTAAGAATAGCGGACTCCAGGTTCGACTCTAAACCAGTCACAAGTGGTGTCCCACAAGGCTCGGTCCTGGGACCCCTACTGTTCGGCATATATTTCTCTGAAGTACAGGCAAACACAGGAGGACTATGGCTAATCAAGTTCACCGATGACTGCAAACTGGGAGCCATAATTGATTCTCCGGCTGACACGGACATCCTCTAAAAGGGCCTTACTGAGACAGACATCTGGTGTCAAAGTCATAGCCTCAAGCTAAATGCCAAAAAATGCATAGTCATCCCGTTTGGGAAAAACAAAACACCCACGAATTACCACATAGGTGGCAGCTCCCTTAATACAGAAGAGGTAATAAGAGATCTGGGGACCCAGGTAGAGAGTAATCTCTCCTTTGACAATCATATTGCCAAAGTAGTTAGGAAATCCTTCTATGTGGCCCATCTAATTACTAAAGGGTTTGCATCTAGAAATAAAGAGGTTATAGTGCCCCTCTACTCGTTACTCATTAGACCCATCATAGAGTACAATGCCACATTTGGGATATACCTCACAAGACACCTCCAACAGCTTAAAAGACCACAAAAGTACCTCACCAAATGGATTTCTGGTCTGAAACATATGTCCTATGCAGCCCGACTGAAAAAACTCCGGCTGTACTCAGTGGCATATCGCTTACTCAGAGGTGATTCTCTGCCTGACTTACAAAGCCATGTCCAACTCAGAATTGATGGACATGCTCCACCTAAAGAAATCCAAGCCACTGCGAGCCACGTGCTCTAGTGAGCTAAATCTTGCCACAACAATAAATAGAACATGCTGGAGGGCTAGATTCCTGTAACAGAGACTCCCCATGCTTTGGAACAAAATTCCAAATGACATCAGGCAGAGCCCCTCACTAACACTCTTCAAGAGAAACCTTGACGAGTGGATGGGTAACAGAAAATACACCCCTGGGACCACTTCACTGGCTCTGCTTGACAGAGGATTAGTTAATTAATCAATGGGGCGGTGAAAGCCGACACACTCTGGCTAAGCTTATAAATGCCCTTGGGCAGATAGCCTAGTACCTACCTATGAACCTATAAGAGTCGAATACAGATACCTATGACTTCTGCCTTGCTTCTGACTAGTAAAAAGTCATTTGTACAAGGTTACTTAGATTGGGGGAAGACTCAGATACCATGTATGGTGTGCGCTTGACAGGAACCTTCCAGCCCAGAAGTAAATGGTTCCCCTGATAAGTAACTGCTTCTGGTGGACCCAGAGATTATCTGAATTATATTTTGATGCACAAATTTACTGTCAACAGCAGGCTGGATGGGTACCAGCATATTAATGTTAAAAAACACCTATAAAATACTGTCTGCTGATACATGGAGGCAGCTCAACGTAAGTAGATGTAGATTTGGTGTGGGGAGACTTTTGTAGAGCCATTGCTAGATGTTTGAAGGCCTGCTGGTTGGCCCCACATTCATCTGAGAAAGAGGTATCACTGGATACCTGACCTCAGAAGCTTTACAGAGGATCAACTCCAGTCATCCTCTTATCCAACTTACAGTGCACCAGGAGTGTTATACATACCATCAGCATGCTCTTTGACACACCTTTGTGCCAATCTGGGCAATAGTGTTATATCATGGTCCCTGAAGAAAGAGAATCCTAATATATACCCAACTTACCAAAACCCACAGGCAGCCACTGTGAAAGCTAACTCAATTACGTAGTGACAAATGCACTTTGTAATGAGGTGCCACTGCTGCCTGCTAAACAGTGAAATATACCATGCTACCAGTTTAAGATAGTCAGCCGACAGCCACTTGCATAAAATATTAATGCATCGCAATCTGCAAGGGTGCTCTGAAGGGATGTCCATGTTGCTACCACTTTTTCCATGAATGCTTTGTGGGAGAGGCAACTTGGCTCCTCATTTTCATACTTAATGGTTAGCAATACAGGGTATTCTTTGGTGGGCAATAATGGATAACACTCATGTGTTTGTGTGCCACTGCGAAGGGTATGTCAGTAGTGCAGTTTGACAGCTGCCTGCTACCACTGAGCATTCTAAACCTTATCACTATAACGCAAGTATAAAACAATGACTTTGTACGTACTGGAGATATTTCATTTTTGTAGCAATGTCAACTAAATAAAATAAATTATGCAACCGGCACCACTTTTGTCAAAAATAGTACTAATGGATAGAATTGTTATTTTAGTCTGTGTTTCTAAAATGTACTGTTCATTGATAACAGTAAAACAAAAGAACACAAAAATCATATCCATGATATTTTTGCTCTAACCCTTGTAAAAGTTTTGATTTTCTGGTAAATCACCAACGGTTACTGTAATTCAGTAATATTAGACATTAGCTTCATACTTACTTTTCAAAAAATGCTTTATTGTTGCAAAACATTATTAACTTTTTAGGCTATTTAAAAGCTGTCCATAATGTGGAGCTCTTAACCCCCAGCTATTTTTGGGTTTGTCCAGAATTCTTGATTAAAGAGGTTGAGATATCAAGTACTACTACTGCTGTTAAAACACATTTGGATCCTGTTAGTTTTAGTTATTTGTAGTTTGTGCTTGTCCAACATGGGCTTGAATAATAGTATCAAAGGAAAAGAACACTTAACAGTACAAATATTCCAGTGACTTAAGCAAAACCAGCATCTGTATTAATGGCCATGGCTTATGCACAGTCCTTTTTTCTCCATCATTGCCCCTTATTGTACCATTGGTGGTTCTCCCATTCAGGAACAGTACTGTACAGTGATTGTCTAAAGAAAGCTGATGCAAGAGATTATTCAGCACACACATGTGAAGAAAATATTCCTGAATTCAAGGCAGTTGTAATACTGCAAAGGACAGCACAAGTTTTATTATTAAAAAGACAAGACAATTAATGAACATTGACATTTTTAGCCCTCTCCAACCTTAACCATAAAGTCCCTCCCTTATTCTATCAACTGGAAGTTATAGTAAGAGTTGGGAATTGTGGGCCATTATCAATGGCTGTCTCAGTTTTCATTGTTGGCTTATGCCTCCAACAGCCATAAAGCACCTGCCAAACCAGGACCTACAATGCCACGGTACGGATGAATGCTTTCACTAACCTGAGCCAGCTACAGTGCTTTCATGCTGCCTGGTAGGCCACAGTGCAGACTCTTACAATGTGCTGTCTGCACGATAATACCTGCTCTCCTACAGATGACACTTATGATGTGAGGTCTTCTGCCACCCATCCTGGGACTGGATGGACAAGCGAAACTCAGCCACTCACTGCCGTCCCTCCACACCCTGCTCCTTAAGCACCTGGGCCACACAGATCAGATGGGTGCACATAGTGCTTTATTCTCTGTACTACAGAAGTAAAAAATGAATTTTGTTAATACTGGAAAGTGAGAACCAGACCAACAAGGAGCTTGTGAATGCAGTTACTCTGGCAATGTGGTGTCAGATCATATATCAACATATTTGTTGTTTTTATTACACACCACAGGGTGTGCAGTGCAAGTCTGTGTAACCTTGTGTGAAGCCAGCACTGGGATAAATGACAAACAACAAGAACATAAGACAGTTCACAAAAAGAATATACTAAAACAATGGTTTCATAAGGAAAGTGACTGACTGACACCCACTGAACTTCTTAATAAAAAATGTGTCACTGTTGTTCAAGAACAAACATGACATGTGGGCAAGCAGCCATTATGAAAAACAATGTCCCCCTGAAAGTGCACAGTTTGCACCATCCAAGGGAAGAAAAGTACAGTTTTGTACCTACCATAAATGTAGATGTCCGATAGGTATGCATCTGCAGTCATAACATATGGGTTGTCCTGCCTCAGGCAGCCCTTGATCGTCAGTTCCAAAGTCTGGGTCTGGCCTCGGCTGATGTCGCACTTCACCCGACGTCATAGCTTCTGGGGTATAAAGGCATCAGCCGACGCCATTTTCCTCAGTGTTTCTTGCCCCAGATGCCAGGTGCCCTCTAGGAAGGCTAAATTTGGATAAATGTAGAAAATTCCAAACAGTAGTAAGCAAAAAATATATATACATATATACATACAAACAAATACACCATAATAGATTCCCCCAGCTAGCTAAAAGAGGGGTAAGCACCCTAGGAATACCACAGAGGGGAAGGAGGGTGGGTAATCCTGACTGCAGATACATACCTATCGGACATCTACATTTATGGTAGGTACAAAACTGTACTATGTCCTTCAAGGATGCATCTGCAGTCATAACATATGGGTAGAATACCATAGCCAAACTGGGGGAGGAGGCACTAAGATAATGATGGTGTAGTTAAGATCCCCTGTAAAACTGCAGTTGCAAAACCTGCTCGGGATCTGGAGTATAAAGGAAGATTGTAATGCTTGGCAAATGTATGCACGGAGCTCCAAGTAGCAGCTTCTAAAATGTCTTTGGTAGCCACTCCTCGTAGGAAAGCTGTAGTGGTGGCTGTGGCTCTTGTGGAGTGAGGCCTGATATTTTCAGGAGTTGTCTTTCCATGAAAAGAGTAGCAGAATCGAATGCAATTTCCTATCCATTTTGAAATTGTCTGTTTGGAAATTGCTTTTCCTTGCACTCCTGTTGCATATGCTACCAGAAGCTGGTCAGTTTTCTGCTGGTTTTAGTTCTGTCCAGATAGTAGCGTAGTTGTCTGTGTACATCCAAGGTGTGCAATAGTTTTTCCCCCCTGTTCTGTGGGTTAGGGAAGAACGTAGGAAATGAATAGCTTGGTTCAAGGATACCCTGGATACCACCTTTGGCATGAAAGTAGGATTGGTTCTCAGAGACACTCTATCCTGGTGAAAGATAAGGAAAGGCTGCACTGCCATTAATGCCTGTAACTCGGATACCCTTCTTGCTGAAGTGATTGCTACAAGGAAAGCAGTTTTCCAAGATAAGAACTGTAAGTCTGCTGATGCTGCTGGTTCAAAAGGGGGAAGTGTTAATTTTTCCAGCACAAAATTGAGATCCCATGCAGGCAGAGGTGGTTTCCTTGGAGGTATTACATTTAAGATCCCTCTTAAGAATTGTCTGAGGAGAGGGTGAGAGAAGATAGGAGGATCCATGTTGTACTCTGCTGAAATTGCTGAAGCATGAATCTTAATGGAGGAATAGGACAGGCCATTGTGGAACAGTTCTGCTAAGTATTCTAGGATGTGTGCTAGGTTTGCCAGTGTGACATTTGTACCCTTTGATGCACTCCAAATGAGGAATCTCTTCCATTTAGCTGAGTATGTTTTTCTTGTGGAGGGTCTGCGAGCCTCCAGGATAATGTCCTTGACCCTCTGAGATAAAACATTTTGGTTTTGTTTTATGCAATTTTCCAGGCAGTTAGCTGCAGCGTTTTCAAGTTTGGATGCAGGGTCTTGTAGTTGTTCTGCGTTAGAAGTAAAGGCCATAGAGGTAGAGGCCATGAGTTCGTCCGAGACATGCTTCTCAGTAGCGGATACCAATGCTGCCTTGGCCAGTCTGGAGCTATCAGAATCACCTTTGGCTGTTCCTCCCTGATCTTCAGTAGAACTTTGTACATCAATGGGAGAGGTGGAAAGGCATAAACTGTCAGGGCCTTCCAGCTGAAAGAAAGAGTCCACCCTCCAGGCTTGTGGGTGGTATTCTCTTGAGCAGAATTTCTTCAGTTGGTGGTTGAGTGGGGAGGCGAACAGGTCTATCTCTGGCATTCCCCATTTCTTTGTTACGTTTTTGAAGATGTCTGGATGCAGCATCCATTCGTGAGCATCCGTGGTAGTTCTGCTTAAGCTGTCTGCTAGTGAATTCTCTTTTCCTGGTGCGAATTTGGCCTGCAGTTGAATGTTGAGATTCAGGCCTAGGTTCCACAGGTCCATTGCCATCCGGCATAGAGGGTAGGAATGCGTGCCTCCCTGTTTGTTGATGTACCACATGACTGTGGTATTGTCTGTCCTTATCAGCAGATGTCCTTGCTGGAGGAATGATTTGAATGCCTCGATTGCATGCTTCACTGCCAGCATCTCCTTTAGATTTATGTGTAGATTCAGCTGGTCTTGAGACCATAGGCCTTGGATACACTTGTCTTCCATGTGTGCCCCCCAGCCTAGGTCTGAGGCGTCCGTGGTGATGGTCTGCCTTGGTTGTGGTTGGTGGAAAGGCAACCCTCTGTTGGTCTGGCAGGCCTGAGCCCACCACAGGAATTCTTTTTCAGGCATGGAATGATTGGTATCATGGTTTCTAGACTGTGTCTGTGTTGAGACCATACATTCCTTAGGTACCATTGTAATTTTCTCATATGCAGCCTGACATGCGGGATCAAGATTATGCAAGATGCCATGTAACCCAGGGCCTGCAGGACTTTCCTTGCAGTAAGCTGAGTTTGTCTTGTCAAAGCCATGAAGGAGACTGGGAGTTGCTTTTGTTTTTCTTCTGTGAGAAAAGCCATCTGAGTTATTGTGTCCAGTTCTGCACCCAAAAATGTTATCCTTTGGGATGGCACTAGTCTTGACTTCTGGATGTTGACTGTGTATCCCAAGGCTTGTAACAGTTGTAGGACATAGGCCAAATCCTTTATTATTTTTGTCTTGTTGTCCGCTTGTATTAGGCAGTCGTCCAGGTATGGGTAGATCTGAATTCCCTGAAGCCTGCAATGTGCAATTACTGATGCCAGGCATTTTGTGAATACTCTGGGCGCAGTAGATAAGCCAAAGGGCAATGCTGAGAATTGATAATGCTCTGATCCTGCAAGAAATCTGAGGTGTCTTCTGCAATCTGGTCGTATAGGGACGTGCAAGTATGCCTCCTTGAGATCTAGAGTCACCAGCCAAGACTCCTTGCCCAACATGGGAAGAAGTTGCTGTAGGGTCAGCATCTTGAATTTTGGTACAATGAGATATGTGTTTAGTGCGGACAAGTCGAGAATAGGCCTCCATTGAGTTTCTTTTCTTGGTACAAGGAATAGTCTGGAGTAAAATCCTTGGCCTTGTTCCATAGATGGTACCCTTTCTATTGCTCTCATCCTTAGTAAGTTGATGATTTGTTTTAGAGCCTCTGGCTTCTGGCTTGGTGAAGGTTTGGCATTCCTCTCTTTTTTGGTAAAGTGTGGAAGTGAAACCTGTAGCCTTTGTCTACTGTTTGCAATGTCCATTTGTCTCCTGTAATGCAATGCCAGTTTTTTGAAAATAAAGCTAACTTTCCAAGGGTGCTTCCAGTTGCTCCCTGGTAGGCGGAATCAGAGCCAAGTCATTGTGTCTGTCCTGTGGAAGTGGTTGTAGTCGCAGCTGTGGCGGTACTCCTCTGGTTGGCAGGTTGCCACTGACGACCCCTGTAGGCACCCCTTGATTGACCTCTGCCTCTTGGGCGTCTATTTCTGCCTCTCTGTGCTCTGGAGGTGTCTGGAAAGGACCAATTCTTTGAAGGCCAGTTTCTGCTGAACCTCGGAGGTTGGACCTGCAGAAAATCCTTGACTGTTTGCACAGATTTAGCTTTTTCTTCCACTTTCTTTAGAATCTCCTGTGCAGGGGAGCCAAATAAACTTTGTTTCTCCATAGGGGCATCTAGGAGTTTAGACTTGACATGGTCTGGCAAGGATTGCTCTTTTAGCCAGGCATACCTTCGAATCACTGCTCCAGTCATAGCTGATCTAAATGAAGCCTCCAGTGCATCATAGCCACATTTTAAGAAATGATTACTGACCTGCTGAGAGTTGTGTACCAAATCCTGAAGGGACTTACGGTCTAAAGGTTCAGGAGAGGAAAGCTTTTTATTCAGCTGATCTAACAAAAATTCCTGGTACTGTATCATATGGAATTGCCAGTTTAAAGCCCTGGCAGAAAGAGTAGCAGATGTATAAACCTTTTTACCCCATCTCTCTAATGCTCTTGACTCTCTTTCAGAGGGTAGGGGGTTTTTGGCAGTGGCAGCTGCAACACCTTTTGGGCCCTGAGAAATAGTTTCTGGGTCTGCAGCATGGGCCTTATACAAGTGGAAGTGAGAATCCGGGACCCTGTAATATCTGTCAGGTTTGGCAGGGGCGGGAGAATCAGGGGCAGAACTGGCATCATTGTATGCATCATCAACAATTGATAGTACAGGTGGTATGGCTAAAGGCCTATGCTGTGGCAAGTGTAAAAAAGTCCTTAGCCTTTTCCTAGAATCAGAAAAATCCTGACCCTGCCATTGAAAGTGTTCCCTCACGGAGTGTAAAGTCTCCCCAAAGGAAAATTCTTCTGGGGGGGAGGCAGAAGGAATTCAGTCTTCTGCATCTGAATCCTCATAAGGTGAGTATGGTCCTTCCTGATGGTCTGATAAATCTGATCCATCCGAGGAATAATCAGAGGAGAAAGGTTCAGGGGGTTCAGTCCTAGGCCTTTTGTCAGGAGGAGGTTGTGAGGCCCTGTCTGGGTGAGGTTGGGATCCCCTAATCAGAGATATAAGGTCCTCAGCAAGGTTGAGAATCCGAGAACTTGAGGAAGGTCTCAGAGGAAGCTTTTGTTGGTAAGGCCTTGGAAATTTTAGCTGCTTTAGCCCTGGAGAAGGCCTTAATAGACATAGAAGCAGGGGGTCTAGCTGCCCCACGTGCAGGAGTAGAGATGTCCAACGGAATGGTGTCGGACAATTCTTGTGCGCCTGCTTCTTCGGTAGGAATTTCTGTAGCCGACTCAGCCGGGGCCTCTCTGGCCTCAGTTGTCGGAGGCATGTTTTCGGCAGAAGGAAGAACCGAGGACTCGGTTTCAGCCGAAACAGAGACACTCGCGGTAGGCCTAACCGTGGTTTCAGCCGAAACCAGGCGGGCATGATGTCGGTCCTTTTCCTTGTGTTTTTTGGCTAAATGTGTAGTCGGAGTCTCCGATGGCATTTTATAAGCAAAAGCGGAACCAAAAAACTCTTCTGCAAACTCCGACCGACGTCTAAGTGTCCGTCGGTTGAAGGAAGCACAGGCTAAACAAGCTGATACGTCGTGGTCTGGGCCTAAGCAAGGAAGGCAGTAAGAGTGGAAATCCTTATGAGGTATTTGTTTCCCACAAGTTAAACAATTATTTACTTTGTCTGACATCGGCTGAGGCAAGAAAGAGTCCCCAGCAGTGCCAGCTTTTAGAAGTCTTCGGTAGCTGAAATCTCTGGATCTGACCGACCGGCACTTGCGAACAGCTTCTGCTTCGGGCACCGCGCAGCAAGAAAGACTGAGGAAAATGGCGTCGGCTGATGCCTTTATACCCCAGAAGCTATGACGTCGGGTGAAGTGCGACATCAGCCGAGGCCAGACCCAGACTTTAAAATCCGGCCGACCGAAGGGCTGCCTGAGGCAGGACAACCCATATGTTATGACTGCAGATGCATCCTTGAAGGACATCTTGTGGCTACAGGAAGAGGACCTATCATGACTCAGGAAAGGCTTTTGCTACTCCTAGAGGGAGAAGTATGACTGCAGGTAATGTCCCTACA